>NC_081564.1:28895441-28944300 GCF_022355385.1 Mustela nigripes | reverse complement strand
TTGTTGGACATCTTGGCTCTTTCCACTGTTTGGCTATTGTGGAAATCTCTATATATATAATGATGGAATATTACTCAGCTATCAGAAAGGATAAATATTTACATTGACATGGATGGAACTAGAGAGTATTATGCCGAGAAAAATAAGTCAATCAGATTAAGATAATTATCATACGGTTTCACTCATGTGTGGAATGTAAGAAACAAGGCAGAGGACCATAGGGGAAGGGAGGGAACAGAATGAGAAGTCACCAGAGAGGGAGAAAAACTATGAGAGACTCTTAACTATAGGAAACAAACTGAGGTTTGCTGGAGGGGAGGTGGGCAGGGGAACGGGGTAATCGGGTGATGGGCATTAAGGAGGGCACATGATGTGATGAGCACTGGGTGTTATATGCAACTGATAAACTGTTGAACACTACATCTAAACTAATGATGTACTGTAAGTTGGCGAATTGAATGTAAGAAAAAAAAACTTCAGGGTTTTTCTCCTCCCTCCCTTCCCCCTCCTCCTCTCCTTCACCTTCTCCCTCTCATCATTCACTCTGGGGCAAACGAGCTACCAAGTCACGGGGACACTCCGACACTCTATGGAGGGGCCCATGTGGAGAAACTGAGGCTTCCAGCCAACAGCCAGTGAGGAACTGAGGCCTGCTAACACCCACGTGAATTAACCTTGGGCTCCTGATGATCCTTCCAATCATTGTGATGTGAAAATGTTGGGGTCCAGGAGCAAACGGTCAAGAAAGAATTCTTGAGGCATCTTTGGTGCAAAAAGTGTGGTTTAATTAAAGCACAGGGACAGGACCCACCCATGGGCAGAAAGAGCTGCCCTGGGATTGTGATGAGTGGCTGATTATATAATTCCAAGTTGGGGGGGGTTAGGGATAAGTCTCTGAGGAATTTGGAAGCAAGGTTTCCAAGACCTTGAGGGGCTAGCTCTTGTTAGGATGAGGTCATTTAAGGTCTAGTTAAACTTTAGTCATGAGACCCTTCAGATGTGTATCCGTGGGCCAGATGCTTAGAGGATGACTGCCAACATGTATTGGGTCAGGAGATGGGGAGGTGGGTAAAGATAAACGAAATTTCCAAAGGAATTTTCGTATGTTAAAGTAGACTTACAGGATCCTGGAGGTCAGGCTAACGTCAAGCCTAAGGTTGTTTTTTGCCTTTAGCAAAGCATTAACATTGAGGCAGTTGAGTTCCTGGAGAAAGGCAGTTGAGTTCCTACCTGTCCCAAGTACTTGTCAATGGGCTGTAAGATATAAGGAAGTTTAATTTTTTTCTTTGTTTTCCACATCAGTTGCAGCTCCTGCTGACAACTAGACTACAACTTCATGAGAGATCCTGAGGCAATCTCACTCAGATTCTTAAAAAAAAATTCAAGATTTTTGTACAGATTTTGCTATAAAAATTGTATGCGGTAATAAATATTTGTTGTTTTAAAGTGCAAAGTTGGGTAAATTTTTTATGCAGCCATACAAAATACAATTGAATACTCACTGAATTTTCACAAAAGGAAAACACTCATATAATCAACACTCAGAATAAGAAGCAGAACAGTAACATCATGACTGATGTACCCTGCCTTCTCTCTCCAGTCACAAAATCCACCTGAACTACAAACAACAACAACAAAATCCCAAAGTACCAAGTTTTTTTTTTTTAAGATTTTATTTATTTATTTGACAGAGAGATCACAAGTAGATGGAGAGGCAGGCAGAGAAAGAGAGAGGGAAGCAGACTCCCTGCTGAGCAGAGAGCCCAATGCGGGACTTGATCCCAGGACCCTGAGATCATGACCTGAGTCGAAGGCAGCGGCTTAACCCACTGAGCCACCCAGGCGCCCCCCAAGTTTTTTTTTGTTGTTAAGATTTATTTATTTATTTATTTATTTGACAAAGAGAGATAGATCACAAGTAGGCAGAGTGGCACGCAGAGGCAGAGGGAGAAGCCCGCTCCCCGCCAAGCAAGGAACCCAATGTAGGACTTGATCCCAGGACACTGGGATCAGGACCTGAGCTGAAGGCAGCCGCTCAACCAACTGAGCCACCCAGGCGTCCCAGTACCAAGTTACTTTTTATACATAAATTAGTTTCGACTATTTTTGTTCCTTAAATGAATGACATCATAAATATGTCCTCTTTTGCGTCTGATTTCTTTTACCCAACATTATGTCTGCGAGCTTCTGCCATAACATTGTGTGTGTTTTAGATCATCTATTCTCATTGCTTTATAACATTCCATTGTGTGATCACACTACAATTTATTCATATCCATTCTGCTATTAGTGGGCATTTGGGTGGTTTCAATCTGGGGGGTGTTGTAAATAGTACTGCAGTGAATGTTCTGTTTGTTTGTTTTTTTAAAGATTTTATTTTATTTATTTGACAGACAGAGATCACAAGTAGGCAGAGAGGCAGGTGGGGGTGGGGGGGATGTTCTGGTTTTAACACATGTCTTCTGATGAATATATTTATGTATTTTTGTGGGCATACACCCGGAAGTAGAATTACTAGATCACCATGTAGTCTTTCTTTTTTAATACTTGAGATACTGTAATTTTTTTTCCCATCTGAACAATCGCTCCAATACATGAATTATTTGTGGGACTATTTCTGCTGTCTTTATTTCTTCTTGTTCTACCCCACTGTATCTTATTTCCTTCTATAATCATAGTTGATTGTGCACTACTAATTTCCTTGGAATAGTATTGGTCAGACACTTTTGAGGTGTAAGATGAAGGTACCTTTTTCTGAAGGTCACTAGAATTGCTTCATCTAGGCCCCTAGGTGGCACTACCAGGCTAGGAGCACCACAGACTAAATTCATGGCTTGGGGTTTTAGGGACAAACAAAAAGATACAAATCTGGCCTGCCAGTGTGTACAAAGCCTGGCTTATGGTTACATCTTAGAGAGAGGTCTGCCTCCCCACCTTGCTCTGTTAAACCACCCAGGCAACTTTCTTTGATGTCCCCTCCAAGTGGAGCTGGGTTGCTGCTGAGTCATCTGGGGTCCCACTGTATGTGAGGAAGGTCTATTAGATTCCTTGAGCAGACTCTGTGTTTTGTCTTTTGTCCATGCACCTCTTTGGGGGGCTCAGACAGGAGACACATTCACCACCTGGGGCATGTTTTGCTCATGCCTGGACAGGAAACTCTCAGAAGAGTAACTGACATCTTGAAAGGATGGGATGTAGAACTCACGCCATGTCATTTCCATCTACATTACATTGGCCCAAACAAGTCATATGGTTAAGCCTAAAAGTACCATAGGAAAATACGCTTCATCTCAATAGTGGAAATAGTAGAATAGTAAAAAGTAAGTATTACTTGAATTATAATCCAAACTATCTCAACCCACAATTTTGTTCATGAATACTCGTTATAATTCCGCATGAAAAATGTTCTCATCCCATCCCGAGGCCTCAAAACCCCCCTTAATCACAGCATCGGGCTTGAAGTCTGAGATTTCAAGATCTGTATCAGCTGGGATATAGATGTACACACTAAACATACAAATTACTTGCCCCCTCTCCCTGTCCCAACCCCACCTCACATACAGTGGTGGAAAGGGACAGGAAAATTACAATAAATACTCCCAGTGGCAAAGAATGGGAGTGGTAAAGTGGAGAAATGAGAGGCACACCGAAATTACCGGCCCTTAGTAATTATAAAGTTCTGGGCACAAGTTGCCAGGCATCCCTAGCCTGTGGGGAGGAAATTGTCCTTGTGAATGTTCCCCAGTTCACCATTGTCCACTGTTCTTGGCTCCACTCTCTGGGAGATCGTTGCTTTTCCATCAATCTCCTTGGCCACTTCTGAAGAATACATCAAAGAAGATACCTTTATGGTGATTGATGATTGATAGGTTTCTCAACATGCTCAACCTGCAGAAAGTTCAGTGCCCAGAAGTCTTTTTATCTCAAACAGAGTCACTGTCTTTTAGTCTATTGTGATGATGCCTTTACCAATATCACTCACAAAATCTTTGTGGATGTCTCAGTCCTTCGAGCTGTTCTAACAGAATACCACAGACTGGGCGGCTTACAAACAACAGAAATTTATTCCCACCATTCTGGAGGCTGGAAATCCAACATGGTTGGGTTCTGGTGATGGCTCCCTTTCAGGTTATAGGCTGCCAGCTTCTCATGCATCCTCACAAGGTAGAAAGGGGAAGGGAGATTTCTCAGGCTTCTTTTATAAGAGCACTGATCTTACTATTCATGAATGTTCCACCCTCATGACCTAATCATCCCCAAAGAGCTACCTCTGAATACCATCATCTTGGGATTAAGGTTTCAACATATGAATTTGGTTGTGGGGTCGGGGGGAAGATACCAACATTCACCGCTTAGCAATGGGCTTTCCAAGTATTTGATTCCATGGGCCAAAGTCATGAGTCAACTCCATGTGCCAAAAACCACACCAACGTTATTTTCAAGACATGCCTCTGAATTTATTTTGAGCACATTAGGCTTCTACAGAAACATACTCTTAACCTTTATAGGAGCACCCTTATCCAGCTGAAAGGATCTACTTAGTACCACCCTAACAAAGTGGGTCACACCTACATCTTCAATGGATATTTACCCTGAGTCCATGTCTTACTGGCCAAGTTGTATTTTATTTTATTTTTTGTTGTGTTATGTTAGTCATCATAAAATATACCATTAGATTTTCATGCAGTGTTTCAAGATTCATTGTTTATGTACAGCACCCAATGTCCCATGCAATATATGCCCTCCTTAATACCCACCACTAGGCTCACCCATTCCCCTACCCCCTCCCCTCTAAAACCATCAGTTTTGGGGCACCTGGGTGGCTCAGTTGGTTAAGCCACTGCCTTCGGCTCAGGTCATGATCCCAGAGTCCTGGGATTGAGCCGCATATGGGGCTTCTCCTGCTCTACTTCTTCCTCTCCCTCTACCTCTCCCCCTGCTTGTGCTCTTTCTGTCAAATAAATAAATAAACTCTTAAAAAAATAAAACCCTCAGTCAGTTTTTCAGAGTCCACAGTCTCTCATGGTTGTCTCCACCTCCAATTTGCCCCCAATTCACTTTTCCTTTCCTTCTCCTACTTTCCTCCATTTTATTCCTTATGTTCCACAAGTAAGTGAAACCATATGATAATTGGCTTTCTCTGCTTGACTTATTTCACCCAGCATAATCTTCTCCAGTCCCATCCATGTTGATGCAAAAAGTTGGGTATTCATCCTTTCTGATGGCTGAGTAATAATCCATTGCATATATGCCCCACATCTTCTTTATCCATTCGTCTGTTGAAGGGCATCTTGGCTCTTTCCACAGTTTGGTTATTGTGGACTCTGCTGCTATGAACATTGGAGTACATATGGCCCTTCTTTTCACTATATCTGTATCTTTGGGCTAAATACCGAATAGTGTAATTGCCAGGTTATACGGCAGATCTATTTTTAATTTTTTGAGGAATCTCCACACTGTTTTCCAAAGTGGCTGCACCAGCTTGCATCCCCACCAAGAGTGTAAGAGGGTTCCCCTTTCTCCACATCCTTGCCAACATTTGTTGTTTCCTGCCTTGTTAATCTTTACTGGCCAAGTTTTAGATACAGACTTCTTCCTAAGGTTGTGTGGGTAATGGTCTCACATTTGGTTTAGGAACAGTCTCATCTTCCAATGCTGCAACTTTTGCACTCTTGCCATTGCTTCTAAATTCAACTTGCAAATTGGTAATTTTCTTTAAAAAAATTTTTTTTTATTTGAGAGAGAGAGTGAGTATACAAGTGTGCCCCAGTGTGGGGAAGGGGCAGTAGGATGGGGGAAGGAGGCTTCCTGGCCAAGCAGGGAGCCCAACGTGGAGCTCAATCCCACGATCCTGACACCATGACCTGAGCTGAAGGTAGACCCTTAACTAACTGAGCCACCCAAGTGCCCCACAAATTGGTCATTTTCTGAGTGCATTTTTGTGTGTGTGGTAGAACCCTATCAAGTGAAAACAGAAGCAACCAGCCCATGTTTTCAACATTTGCCTTATTCGTTCTACCCAACTGGTACACTTTCTTTCCCATAAATTACTTATAAGTTTACTAAGGTTGTCATAACAAAGTACCAAAGACTGGGAGGCTCAGGCATCAGAAATTTATTTTCTCAAAGTTCTGGAGGCCAGACATTAAGGAAAAAAAAAAAGCAAAAACACTGTCAGCAGGGTTGTTTCTCCTCAGGTCACTCTCCTTGGCTTGTAAATGGCCTTCATTTCCCTGTGTCCTCAGATGGCCATTTCTGTGTCTTTTTCTAATCTCTTTTCATAGGGACCAGTCAGATTGGATTAGGCCCACCCATACAACATCATCTAACTTAATCACCTCTTTTCAAGACCCTGTGTTCAAATACAGACACATTCTGAGACACTGGAGTTTAGGACTTCAACATGACTTTTGGAGGAACATAATTTAACCCATAACATTTACCAGAAACAATTTTGTCAATTAATAATACAGAACTCCAATTTTTCGGCTTTGTTAAGCTGTTTGTTCCTACCCTATCACCTGGTACCAAAGCAATGCCATATATTTCTGGGTTTTGTTATGTAAGTACATCATTTCTAGGTACCAATTTCTGTATCCATCAATATTACCACAATAATGTAATTACCACATTGCCACAATAATGTCACAACCTCAACCTCTCTGTGACTTATGCTTATAACCACATTTACTTCATTTAAAAAAAGATTTTATTTATTTGACAGCGAGAGAGGGAACACAAGCAGGGAGAGCAGGAGAGGGAGAAGCAGGCTCTCCGTGGAGCAGGGAGACTGATACTCAATCTCAGCACCCTGGGATCATGACCCGAGCTGAAGGCAGATGCTTAATGACTGAGACACCCAGGCGGCCCTACTTTTTTTTTTTTTTTTTTAAAGATTACATCTCACTCTAGGTCTGTGGGTTGGTTGGGGTTTGGATGATTTGGGCTAAATCTGCATCTAGGCTTCAGATTGGGATTGGCTCTTGTCTGCATGCACCATTCTGATCTTCAAGCTGAAAAGGCTGGGACTCCTGTGGACATATTATACTCCTAGTTGCAGCAGAACTATAAGACTGCAGGTGTAACAACGGAGGATGTTTAAACCTCTGCTGGCCAATCAGCCAAAGAAAGTCACAGAGCCAAGTCTGAAACCAAGGGGTGAAGAGGCATCTTTAGTTCATGACAAATCCACGGCAGGGATGTGGATGAATCCTACTGCAAAGAATTAAGACAGGGGTGCCTGGGTGGCTCAGTGGGTTAAAGCCTCTGCCTTCAGCTCAGGCCCTGGTCCCAGGGTTCTGGGATCAAGCCCCGCATCGGGCTCTCTGCTCAGCGGGGAGCCTGCTTCCTCCTCTCTCTCTCTGCCTGCCTGACTACTTGTGATCTCTGTCTGTCAAATAAATAAATTTTTAAAAAAAATCTAAAAAAAAAAAAAAGAATTAAGGCATGGGACCAACCATTCAATCTACTACAAACCTAACTTCTCTCTATACTTTTCTCAGATGATGCTTGGATCTTGGTCTGAAGATACCTTGAATCCCTTCACTCTACTCCTGAGTTACAGACTATGATTCTCATACATTTTAAATCTGATATATTTTTTTTATCCCAGAAGGTGTTATTATTTTGTGCTATATAGTCAACTTTCATTTAGATTTACCAACGTATTTTTCTTGAATTTTAATTTTCCGCTATCTCTGATTCACCATTTGAGATAATTTCTTTTTTCCTGAAGACAATCTAGTACTGCTTTTGGTTGGGGTCTACTGGTAATGAATTTCCTTAGACCTCATTTGTCTGCAAATATAATTTCCCTTACATTCCTAAGGGATACCCCCTCCCCCCAAATATAAAACTAGGTTAGCAGGCTTTCCCCCCCACACACACACACTTTGAAAGTATGATTCTTCTGTATTCTGGTTTCTACTGTTTAAGAAGTCAGTTCTTAGCTTAATTACTGCTCCTTAGAAAGTCTATTCACCCTGGCTGGTCTTAAGGTTTATTTGTTTTTTAAATTTTCAGCCATTTTTAGTCTGACATGCCTAAGTGTGATTTGCTTTTTACGAATTCTGATTTAAGTCTGTAATGCTTCTGGAACTTGAGGCTTGATCCATTGCAGCAATTTTCAAAATAAACTCTAAGCCATTATTTCTTCAGACATTGCTTCTGCCTCATCCTCTCCACTTCAAGGATTTCAGTTACATGTATGTTAGCCTTGGTACTGTATCCTCTATATTTATCTATATTCTGTGTTTTCTACCCTATTCTGTCTGTGCTTTAATTTGGAAATATTCCTCTGACCTAGCTCTAGCTTTATTGGTTTCCTCTTTTCAGCTACATATAACTTGCTAACAAACACTATCCATCGAATTTTTTACTTGTTATACTTTTCAGTTATAGGATTTCCACTTGGTTCTTTCTTTATAATTCCCAGGTCTTATAAAATTCTCAATCTTGTCTTTAATTCTCTTAACCATATTAAGCATAGCCCTTGAAAAGTCTTTGGGAAAACGGCATTACCTCAATTCTCTATAGACGTGGGGTGGGGTTTTTTTCTGTTATTTATCTTGTTTTGCAATCATTTACCTTCTCTCCTTGGATGCCTATGTTTGATTGAGCATAACAACTGCATACGAACAATGGTAGAAACGATGTGAGGCCCATCATGAAGTTAACTCTCTCCCTAGAGAATTTATGTTTGCTGCTGGCAAGGACTGAAATGATTTGAATTGTATCCCAAACAATTTGTGGTACCCAAACAATACATTAGGGTAACTCCTTGGTGGTTCCCAGACTTAAACTTTGTCTACCTAGGGCATGAGTGTGATAAAAATAATGTCAGAGTCCTACCTTCTCAGCCCTTCCTCTGGACTTGGCAGATGCCTCTCAGGAAAAAGCATCTTGAATGCCAGGCCAACCTCTCATTTCCTTTTTCTCTTGGATATTGGCTTCATCATTATTCATTCCCTTGTTAGCTCTCTGATACTTTCTGGAAACAGAAATCCTCCATGGGCTTTTTAATTTCACTTATCTGAAAGCCACATGGGAATTTTAATTTGGATATAAGAGGTTTTCTGTAGCAGCTATTAAGTTTTGTCTTTCAGCTCTATCTTCCCTTCTCCTTATATAAACTGCCTTGTGGTGCAAGGGCTGACTCTGGAAACAAGTATTTCTGTGCTGGCAGATTCTCCATTAGACTCTGCCCTGAAGGACACGGGAGAGTGACTACAGAATTTGTTCCTGTGAGCACTACCTCAACTCAGCAGATTCTTCCCACAGAAGAGCACCTCCTTCTCAGAACTCTGGCTGCCAGCTCCACTGCCCCTCCCTAGCAGTGTACATACAAGTCCTATGTAGACCCCTCCTCTAGGCTTAGAGACCATGGCCCTAGCTGAGCAATCAATCCCTCTCCCCAGAGGCCTTCCTCGAAGCTGGAATATTTTCAGGTCCTATTTATCCATGAGCTCTATGAATGGTAGCTAATTCCTGCACTTATACCTCCATGATAACTTGGGTTCTTGTTTTACCCTTCCAGCTATTTGGTTAGTAATGTAATTTCACGTTAACTATTTTTTTAAATTAAATTCCCTTTGTTCAAATAACTAGTGCGATGTCTGTCTCCTGACTGGTTCCTCACTGATAGTTTCCACCCCTGTCCTCCTTCTATTCTCATTTTATTTACCTCACGGCATGATTAGATCATTTCGAGCCCACTTACAATGTTGTGCCAAAGCTTTACTGTATGTACTCTTATTACATTTTGCATTTCTAGAATTTCCATTTGGTTCTTTTTCAAAAATCTGTTAGGGTTATTCTTTAAAGTTTCAGGTTTCCTGCATGTATTTTCCCACATGTATTTTTAAACTGTTGCTTAACTCTCTTAAATATAGGAATTTAGAAGTTGTTTGTAATAATCTCATTTTCTCAACCTTTGTGAGTCTGTATCTGCTTCTTGGTCTTCCTGGTTGCTTCTTGTGGTGGCTTGTTTCCCTGAGTGGTCATGTGGCTGGCTATCTATCTGTCTATCTATCTATCTATTTTTACCATGAGTTGCTAATTTCCCTTGGAATTTTATTTGTAGGATGGTCTGCAAGAACAACTGCAGAGTAGATACCCTAGGCAGAAGAGAAAATGCATAAGTATCACCAAATTGCCTTCCTCACACCGCTATGCCACAGCATTATCCAAATTTTTGATCTGCTAATAGGTACACAATGCATATACAAAAAGTATATAGAATATATAAATTTGTAAATATATGTATGCAGGTCACTGACCAGTGGTCAATACTAGAATCCTTCTCAAATCAGAACGTTCATTTCCTTTACAAGTACAGACACACAGTGAGGTCTAGACTTATTAAGAATCCTATCATTTTGCTTAACCACAATTTTCTTGAAATTCTTTCTTCTAGGATGTAAATTTTTAGTTTTGACCCCTCAAAAGGCCCCTCTTTGTGTGTGGGGGGAATGGTAATTTAGGGTGTGATAAGAATTAATACGAAAGGATTTACATGTTTGGTGTGAAGTGTACTTGGGAGTCACAGGCATAACTGCCAAAATGGAGAGATTTGGGTGGTACTACCCACAGCAGAAGCCAGATCTATTGTTAGATGGTGAGGCTACCCAGATGTTGAAAGGGCACTCTGCGAAAGGTTCTTGGCTAACACTGAAAAAGTGATTTCATTTGAAAAGTGGGCAGACTTTCTTCTTTAACATATTTTTGGATGATACTAGATTGTGAAGCTACTGTGCAAATAATTGCACAATCACTGTGTTATTCACGGTGGACTATTAATTTCTTAAAATTATCAGTGAGCAAAGGGAAGCATACAGGGTATCGATTACACTGTGGGAACGCTTACACAGAATGCCAAAGGCTTTCCCTTCCCTGACAAACCTCTTTTATGCAGCTGAGCCATCTGCATGCAAAACACATCTTCAAATGGTGCCTCAGAAAACAACTGACCGCTGGGCAAAGCAGGTGTGGGCTCTCGTTCCGGAACTGCTCCCACTATTGTGAGACCACAGTCAATCCAGGTGACCCTCCGTGGCCCCTCGTTAGTCATCTGCTGCTAGATGTGATCTTTGCAGGCTCTTCGGCCTGATGTACTGATAAAGCACACTCTATACAATTTGCATGAGCCAGGAAAGATGCTCCCTACAAGAGGGCTGAGCCTCGTGCAGACACTTATCTGCGCACATACTTCCCGCACTCCTTTCACTGTTTTGGCACATCTGTGCCTGACTGAAAAAGAATGTCCCTTTTGTTTGTCCCTCAAACTGCCCAGAGTTTGAGGTAGAACTTCCCCCACTGCCCGCTACCCCCCAACACATGCAAGCCTCTAGACAAGGGCAGTCCGGGAACTTGATTTACCTCTTCTGAAAACCCTATTCCCCAGGAAACTTGCTGAGGACAGCCCACGCCTAGTCCCCGTCCGCGCACACTTGTCCTGAGCGCAGCGGCCAGAGACTCGGTCCATCTTCCCGCGTACACTGGACCCGAGTATCGGCGGGGAGCAGCCCCCGACGCGTTCGTACACCTGCCCCATTCACTGGCTAGGGATCTGGCCCGGAACCCCCCTTCCCTTCCCTTGCACACCTGCCCGGAGCACAGGCTGGGGTTTAGCCCGGGAGCCCGCCACCTTCCCGCGCACGCCTGCCCGGCATACGTCCCCAGGGCAGCGCAGACTGATTCCAGCTCCCGGGTGCCGGAAGTGCGGCTACGCGCGGGACTACTTTTCGCGGACCCTCAGGGGAAGGGGCGGAGGGATCCCGCGCAGGGTTGGTGCGGAGAGGGAGAACGCGTGCGGGACGGGGCCCGGAGCAGTGCGCCTGCGCGGCCGGCGCCGCCACCACCGCTGCTGCCGCCGCCCGTCCGCCCGCGTGAGGGGAGCTGCCGCCACGGCCACCACAGCCTCCGTCTCCGCTGCCGCCTCGGCCCCGCACCCACCATGGCGCAGATCCTCCCCATCCGTTTCCAGGAGCACTTCCAGGTGAGATCAGGGCTCCGGCACCGAGACCCGGACGGCTACAGGGCGGGTCGCGCGCTTCGTCCTGTCAGCCGCGCCCCCCGCCGCCCCGCCTCCCGGGAGACCGGGCGGGAGCCGCTGACTGGCCGGCCGGCGGGACCTCCGGCTCCTGGCCCTGGACCCCGACTCCAGTGGACGCGGCGGGGCGCACATACCCGGGCCGGCCTGGGTGGGCGGGCTGGTGTCTAGGCGCGCCGGTCGGTGTAGTGGGAGGGCGTGGTGGCCCGCACGTGCCGCCCCGCCAGGTGTGCTGATCGCTGAAACCCGTTATCCAGTAGCGACGGTGATCCTTCTCGGACCGCTCAGATCTCGGTGGCATGCTAAGAGCGCCGGGTGACGGAAACTGAAGATGTCCCGAAATGTCTTTCAGTGCTTTTGGGAGCTGGAACCAGACTGACGAGCGGTGCGCTCGGATTCCACTCGCAAGCTTTACAACTCTGAAATCTAAATCTGAGTCTCATTTCCCTTTTGCGTCTCTCGATTCTTACATCTGAGTTTGTGTCTGTTGGCTTCCGAAGTCACTGGAGTGGTTTCGTGGGAGGAAGGGTCGTCAAATCCTTTGACCAAAGAGCGAGAGGGATCATGGTGTGTTTTAATAAGACCCTTTCAATGCAGTAACACCCACTCCCCAAAGTTTAGCTTTTTAATGAGGTCCCAGTTTGTTCTATCTCCAACTCTCCTAATAGAGTTGTGCTTCAGGGAAATAAAGATTGGTTGTTTGTGTTTGACTGGGGGTTGTGTCCTGGCACGATGTACAGTGCTTCACTCACATCACACGCATGTGTCACACCTGTGAAGGGTGATAACGATTCTCATTTTACAAGTGAGGAGGTGGCGTAGGTATATAGTTGCCATTGGCTCTGTGCTTTTGTTAAATCATCACAGTTCTGGGGCGCCTGGGTGCCTAAGTCCGTTAAACCTTTGACTCTTGATCTCCGCTCAGGTCTGGATCTCACAGTTTTGAGTTGGAGCGCCCCCCACCCACCGTGGTCTCCACGCTGGGTATGGAGCCTCCTTTAAGAAAAAATCATCACAATCCCATAAGATCCATATGATTTTCCCCGTTTTCTGGGTGAGGAAACCGGTGCACAGAGACATTAAATAAGTTGTCCAGTCATTCAGCAAGTAAGAGCCGGAATCAGACTCAGGTCATTGTAACTACACTGCAGGATTGCAAGGAATGTTGTCGATTGGAATATCTTTTTTTCCCCCATAGCACAGAACACTTCTAACTCTATATCCAGATGGGAGAAGCCCTGGGAGTATAGTGACGGGTCAGATCCTCTTATTATGCAGATTGGAAACTCGATCCCTTGAGTATTCTTCTGTGGTCCCTTAGTGATAGAGCTGTGGTTGGTGGAGGTAGCAGTCTCCTGAACACCCATCTCTTGACAGTAATGTGAAATAGGAAAATACTACTGCTGCTGCTAATTAGAACAACACAATAATGTGATCCATTTTATTGAGCCCTTTCTCTTGCTAATCACTATGCTATGTATTTTATAAATCTCATTTAATTTAGTCTTTATCGTAACTGAGGCACAGAGTTATAAATAACTAAGGCACAGAGAGAGTGAGCAATAAAGGTAAAATTACACAACTAGTAAGTGACAGCTTGGGTTCTAACTCTGATCACTAACTCCAAAGCCTGTGCTTTAGCCACTAAATATGTTCTCTTCAGAAGGCAAGGAAGCAGTAAGACATTTTAAATTCCTATGGAAGTTCATAATGTCTTGAAAAAATATATTCTATTACCTGGAAAATACTTATGACTTGTTAACACATAGGCCATGTAAATGTGGTTTGTGGTCTCCAGCATTAACCAGCTGTTGAGATTTCTCTGTACTCATTTTTCTAGTCTGTACACTCTCCCTTAGCTGCAGACATTTAAAAATTTCCGCTTGTTTTTTTAAATCCCTAATCCTGCCGTTCCCCGTTGTTGGCAACAGATGATTGGAGAAGCAGAAGCCATAAGCTGGGATATTTCTCACCTTCATGCCTGCAGCCTTACAAACTTGTCTGCAGTTGCCCTTTTCTGCCTTCCTGTTATCTCAAAAGTGGGTGTTTTTTTTTTTTTTTCCCACTTGTGTGTATTCTGGATCCCACCTCCTTCCCTCTTTTAACAAGGCCTTCTCTTTCCCGTGTTTTCATCCATTCCCTCTTGGTGTCTTCTTCCATGTTTGTGTTTAACCATGCTCATATCTCTTCTGTCTTTACACAAACTTCTCCCTCTCCCCGTTCCCTTGAAGCTCTTATCTTACAGCTAGACATCATGAAAGAATTACCTTATCCCTCCATCACTTCTCTTATATTCCTTAGTAACCTGCAGTCTGGTTTTTGCCCCCACTGTTCCTGTGCATCTGTTCTTGCCAAGTTTACAAGTTGTCAAGTTGTCATATAGACTTTTTTGTAAAGACCAGTTAGTATATAGGTTAGGCCTTTGAGAGCCATGTATTGTCTCTTGAAACATAGTCTCCCACTCCCTCTTTTTAAAATTTTGTAAAAAGTATAAAACTCACTTTTAGTTGGGCTATACAGAGTCTGTAATTTGCTGGCCCCTGCTCCAAAAAAAAAAAAAAGAATTAAAACTCCAAAACATCTTCTATAGTTGACACTGTACTTTACTGCCTCCTCATAACCCTTTCTCTGTTGCTTTTGGTCATACCACAGTTTCCCAGGGTTTCTCCTATCTCTCTGCTCACATCCCAGTTTCCTTTGTGGGCTCCTCTTGGGAATAAGCCTGGGGTCTGTCTTGAGCTCTTCTGTCTTTTCATTTTGTATGCTCTACTGGGTGGTTTGTATGTATTCCCATATGCTCAGTGTTCCCAGGCAGGCTGCATATTTTTGCTGAGCCTCATAGGTATATGTAGGGGAGACAATAGTAGGCCCTGGTTAAGAGCACAGACTGAGTACAAATGGAAGGGTTTGACTCTGGGCTTGGGCACTTACTGGCCAAGTGAATTTGGGCAATTTTTGTAACGTTTTTGTGTGTCCATCTCTATATCTATAATACAGAGATAAAGGGTATAGTTTTTACTTCATAGAGCTATTGTGACATTTTGAGTTAATAAATGTGATAAATGTAAGATGTGGGACAGTGTCTAGTACATAACAAAATGCTCTATTCTTGTCAGTTGTTACTGCCACTATGACAGCTGGCCCCTGCACAAGGCCATTGGATGGTCCATACGTTCTTCAAACAACACATCATGTTCCAAAATAGGGTTCTTCTTTCTCTCCAAATGTGTATCTTCTCCAGTTTCCAGCCAAGAACCTAGGAGACAGCCATGACTTCTCCCTAACCCGTTGGTTCTTTCTCCTATGTATTTTGGGCATTATTCTGCTACTCTTAGCTTGGACATGACCCTGAACTATGACCCTGGACTATGACAACATTGCTCACCTAAATGGCTGCACTAACTTTGTCTCTGGTCATCTACCTCTAGTCTTGCCTTCCCTTCTCTAACACACAGGCAAAGAGATTTTCTCAAAAGCTTAAAGTTCATCAGTGAATGCTTCCCTTTTGCTTCCAGGATGAAAATGCCAGACTCCTCAATGCCTTATAAAGCCCTGCCTAATCCAGCATCTGCTCAGCTTTCTTGCTTATCACCGTCTGGTCCTTCAGGACCTTCTCTGGAGCCCAACACTCTTACCTGTGGGCTTATTGCCTCTTTCCAGAACATTCTCCCCCCCCCTTTTTAATTTCACTTACTTTTATTTATTTGAGAGCAAGAATGAGAGGAAGAGTGCACAGAAGCAGGGGCTGGGGCAAAGGGAGAAGCAGACTTCCCTCAGAGCAGGGAGCCCAATGTGGGACCTGATCCCAGGACCCTGGGCTCATGACCTGAGCTGAAGGCAGATGCTTAACTGACTGAGCCACCCAGGTGCCCTCTTCTCCTCATTCTTATTACCCAGCCAAGGCCTACTTAGCCTTCTGCTTAAGTGACAGGAAGCTATCCCTGATATGTCAGAATTAGGAGCCCTTCCTGTGTGCCCCCAGAGTTTTGGGGCTTCTCTCATGATGGCCCTAACCATATGGTGTATAGGTGATCACTTCCCCTACTGGACTGCAATCTCAGGATCTCCTCTCTGCAGTTGTATTACCACTGCCTAGTACATAATGGGCCCTGATATCTTAGAAGGAATGAAACCAGTTCCATATTGAAATGTTTGTATAATCAATGACTGACTAGTTGTAATGTAGATTCTAGGCCCTCCATATAGCTCACCTGTGAGCAGTTTACTGTAAGTCTACTTTATTAAGAATACTCCTACTTATCTCACATTTTGTTTCTGCCACACAACCCCTGCCTGTTTTGTCTACCATATCACTTTATATTTTGTGAATCTAGTTATCTTTTTTCTGTTTTTAATTTTGGTTGGTTTCATATGAAAAATTGTGGGCCAGATTTTCCCCAAAGGTTAAAACAATCATTTTATAATGGTCACTGGGAAAATAGAAATCAGCATATGGGGAGGTGGCTCCTGTGTGGCTCAGTTGGTTGGGCCTCCAACTCTTGATTTTGGGTGGGGTCATGATCTGGGGTCATGGGATTGAGCCCCAGGGTTGGGGGGGTACTTCGTGCATAGCAGGAGGTTCTTCTTGGGATCCTCCTTCTCCCCCTTCCTTTGCCCCTCCCCGAGATAAATAAATCTTAAAATAAAAAAAACCAAATTAGTGTATAGGAACTTTTTTTTTTTTTTTTTTTTTTGTATAGGAACTTTTATTCTACAATCATCTTTTCAGGAATGTACCCAGAGCAGAAGCTGTACTTCTATATCTAATGCGTTATAATAAAGCATTCTTCCACTTCAGCTTGAGATTGTAGCAATTTATTTAATTTTACTTATCCTGCCATCCTCCTGTTGAGTGGAGGACTAGTTCTGCAGAAATATTTTTCTTCAGTGTACTATTTGAACTTTTTTATATTCAGATATCTAAGTTTGAAGGTTGTTGCTTTTTAAGCTGAGAATGGAAAAAAGCTAAAGGGCTAAAAACCAGTGACCTTGATTCAGAAGAGGAATAGTTTGTAAGAGTTTTGAAATGTGACACAGCTCAGTACACAGAGAACATATAAATGCATTCCCTAAAGGTTTTGATATGTAGCATATCTCTGAGGTGATGTTTTTAACAGATACAGAGTCTGCCAAGAGGATCTGTGTAAATTATAGGATGAGGGGGTCAGTAGTCGAGCCCTGCATCTGGCTCCCTGCTCCATGGGGAGTCTGCTCCTCCCTCTTCCACTCCCCCTGCTTGTGTTCCCTCTCTTGCTGTGTCTCTCTTTGTCAAATGAATGAATAAAATCTTAAAAAAAAAAAGAAAACAGTCATGGGCACCTGTATCTGCTGGAGATGCCCCAGGGAATCACTCTGAAAAGAGATGCTGTATTCGTGGCACCTGGGTGGCTCGGTGGGTTAAAGCCTCTGCCTTCCTCTCAGGTCATGATCCTGGGGTCCTGGGATGGAGCCCCGCATTGAGCTCTCTGCTCAGCCTGCCCCCCACCCCGCCTGCCTCTCTGCCTATTTGTGATCTCTGTCAAATAAATAAATAAAATCTTAAAAAAAAAAAAAGATGCTGTACTCACAGCCTAGTACATGTTTGGTTTATGTTACCATTACATTGCCATCATATTTTGTGAAATGGTTTTTGGTATACTAAGACAATGCTAGGCTCCTTCTGCCCTGAAATTGTTGTGCACCCATGTAAAATGTTTTTAAGGTCTTGTGTAAACTGTTAAATTTTACCCTGGGTGGACTTGTTTTGGAAGTAGATAGTGGGCCAGCCATTTACCTTCTGCCTTTGTTATTTATGAAGTGAAGAAAGTAACAACCCAGTCACCCAGGGTGTGTGGAAGGGTCAGCCTTTTCGAGAGAATCCCAACAGTGGCATAGTAATTGAGTAAATATTAAGTGAATTTGGACAGGTCCTCCTTAGAAGAATCAGTTATCACCATAGAACATATTTAAATGTTCAAAATCCCCAAACTACACAAGTACTTTTTGAATTTATTGGGTTAAAATAGTTACCGTGTGCTAGGAGGATCTTAGTCAAGGTCCCTTTCCACCAGGTTCTTGAGCAAGTCTGTAGCTAGGGCAAAGTGTGTGTGGAACAAGCTTTGAAGTCATACATATACATGGGAAGAATAACCCCAGATAGAACATATAAATGGAAATTAAACTTTTCTGGATGCCTAGGTGGCTCAGTCGGTTAAGCGTCTTCCTTCAGCTCAGTTCATGATCCCAGGGTCCTGGGATGGAGTCCCACATCAGAAGGGGAACCTCCTTCTCCCTCTGCCTACCACTCCACCTGCTTATGCACTTGCTCTCTCTCTTTCTCTCTGATAAATATATAAAATCTTTTTAAAAAAGAAAAGAAAATTAAACCTTTCTTTTCAAAAACTAGGTCTATTTTCCCAGATGAAACTACTATTAAGAAAACCATTATATCTTTCAAAAAATGATTAAAAGAATTCTGTTATAAAATTCCCCTCCTTTTGCTTTTGTAACTTAACAGAGTTTGAAAATCTTTCTTTGAAGATTACATATAGATTGCAGCATGCATTCGACAGTGTTGCTTACTAATATCCTTCTGGGGCAGTAGTTGTTGACACCAGTCACCCCATCCTATAAATATTTCTTTGCTTTCCCTTGCTGTTTGCCCGAATCTATTCCTTTCAGTCTGTTCTTTATTTTCTTCTTTTGCATCTCTTGCCTGAGGCCTGCTGGTGGCCTCCATGCCAGGGGGAGATTACGATCTCTTTCAGCTGGCTAAAGAAGGATGCCGCAGAGCTGGGCTGGCAAAGTTCAATGACAAAATTAGAATCCAAGCAGATCTTGACAGGCTGGAATCCAACTAGTTGACATTTAACAGGTATAAATATAGGGTCTTATGCATTGGTTTTAAAATACAGAAAACGTACGTTGATGTAATTTGAGAGAAGTTCTGTAAAGCATAATAAAAATGTAATTTTTAAAGTACCCTGAACTAACCTAGTCCTAGAATTTTAGGTTAGTTCTAGAAAAGACCTTCATAGGTCCTCATTTACAGAGCTCCCTCTTTAAGCTAGGAAAAAACTTGCTGATAAGTTTAACATATAAAATCTATATTTTTAAGTTACTTTAAAGATTTTTTTAAAAATTTATTTGACAGAGATCACAAGTAGGCAGAGAGGCAGGCAGAAAGTGAGAAGGGGAAGGAGGCTCCCCGCTAAGCAGAGAGCCTGATGTGGGGCTCAATCCCAAAACCTTGGGATCATGACCTCAGCTGAAGGCAGAGGCTTTAACCCACTGAGCCACCCAGGCGCCCCATGTTACTTTAAATTATTTTCTTAACTGCCTAAAACTTGTAACTTCTTCACTAATTAATTATTGAACATCCATGTGCTGGGCACAGTGATAAGGCAGTGAATGAGTCTGAGGAGACATAAACAGAGGGAGAAAGGACTAGCATCTTCAAAGACAAGAGGCATGAAAACCTGGGATGTTCAGTGCAACTGGAACGTTTTGGCTCTTTGATATGGGCAATTGGTGTTTTCACCAACGTCCCTGTATAAACACAGCTGCAACCCTCCCCATTCAGACTACTGTCCCTAAACCCCTTAAATATAGAAACAACAGGACTGTTGGATGAGTAATTTCTTTTTATGTTTTCCCCAGTGTCAAATTTGAATTTGGATTCATTTAATTGCAGGTCTTGAGAACAGAAAAGGATTATTAGATAGTGTCTTGTGTACTTTCGCTTAACTCGTATATGGACTGTTTTAAATGTGTATCTAGGTTACCTTTCAGAGTAATTATTGTAGGAATCAGGAGTCCTTAGTTACAGCTTCTAACTAATGAGAAAAAATCACTTTGAGTACACCACTTCTTTGGAATTCTGTTTCTGCATATGGAGTAAAGCTTAGTGGTATTTGATATTTTATTTTTTTACTTTTTAATTTATGATTTATTTATATATATACAGAGAGAGAGAGTCATGCATGCACAGTGGGGAGAGCAAGAGGGAGAATCCAAAGCAGAACCCTTCCCTTGTTGAGCGTGGAGCCCACCGCAGGGCTTGATCACACGACCTGAGATCATGACCTGAGGTGAAATCAGGAGTTGGAGGCTCAACTGACTGATCAGCCAGGCGCCCCGGTATCTGATATTTTGGATGTAAAAGTTATTTTGGTGGGATTGTCCTGTGTTTGGCTGGACTCAGTCACTAATATTTAAGAACGTACTGTGCTCAAGAGATTGGGTATAGATATTTCTTGATATTTGGAGTTGAAATCAGAATGTTGCCATATTAATTCAAAATGACCCCCAAACTAAGAATAAAGTGAAAATTTAGAAAATCTGGGCCCACTTAAGTGTATGGCTCTGATATGTAAAGATTTGACAGTGTTGGGTGTTGGGTGCTCTCTAAATTTACTATATGCTTATATAGTACAATGTTTACAATAATACATAATAAAAAATAAAGGAGACCGTGTAGGTCTCTTGGGAACTTACTTCACCCTGTTTACTTCCTCTTCCTCCCCACTCCCCACCTCTGCTCCCAATGGAACTTTTCATTGCCCTCTTATCAGCAACTTCATATAGTTTAGCCTAATAGTAATGGTTAGTCTCCACAGTCTGTGGGCTCTGAATAGTGTGACTGTATCTTATGTATCTTACTGTTTTCAGAGTCTAGTTAGTGGCTAATAGATAGTATGTTTTCAGTACTTATTTATGGAATGAATGTGTGAAAATTACTTGCTATGAAAAAGTCTCAACTTTCATTCACTGCATTTACTGCATTAAGCTGCTACTTCAGATGTGTGAAAATAAAATGTGAATTTCAAACAACTCAGTATTGTGGTTCAGAGCACAAGCTTTATTCACAACTGTCCCCATCATTAATCAGCATTGTGATTCTGGGAAGAGGTCTTAATTTAAAAACTGTGTGTTGCATTAGTGTAAATTGTGTGTGGCATAACTTACCTCCTGAGTTAGCAGAAAGGTCAGATGAGGTCACCTGTTGGCCTCCAGCCTGTTCTGCTCAGCAGCTGGAATACTCAGTATATGCTAGACTCTGTATCACAAGAAACAATTAAGATATAGTCCCTGCTTTTGAGGAGTTCATGGGGGAAAAATATGATAGGATTAAGAATTATACTAGTAGTATGAACAGTCTCATTTGTGCTTCTTCCAAAGGCTGGTAGTTATTTTTAACAAGTCACCCCTAATCTTTTTTTTTTTTTTTTTTTTTTTTTATTTTTTTTTTTTTTTAATTTTTTATTTTTTATAAACATATATTTTTATCCCCAGGGGTACAGGTCTGTGAATCACCAGGTTTACTGTTGTTAGCATAAACTTTATACAAATTCACACAGGGTAACAGTTACTAAAGGGTTAAGTCAGGAGCAGTAGGGTTTGAGTTGAGCAGAACAATGTTTAGAAACAAAGATACTTGTAGGTAAATGGGGGCAAGAGAATTTTATAGAAATAAGTATGGTTCTTCATAGGGGTGATAGAAATTTCCCGAGTCTGTGTTTTCCCCAGGGTTTTTCATTGAAGCTTATCTCATTAATAGGTTTTTATTTAAACCAGGCACTATCTATGAAGTGGTCTTTGGAGAAAGGTGCCTGATTTAAGTTGTACATGAGTTCAAGCAATCTGTCTACCTCCAAAATGTACTAGACCTTTTGACTTTTTTATTAACCTTAGACTCACCAAGAAATATTTAAACTGACTGAGAAATCAGACTTTATGATTTGTGGGGTTGCTTTAAGGAAAAACTCTTGGCTAGTTCTTTGTTACTGCTTGCTTTTGGAGAAACCAGTTTTTGTTTTCTTCCTTTCTGCTCTCTTTACCTGCCTTCACCTCTCCAAGACCCTCTTCCTGCTGAGGCTCTCCTTATTTGTGAGGTATTCTTTGTGGGCTTCTCCACCCCCTCCCAGGTGGTATCTTCCTGTCTCTGGCTCTGATGGCATCCTTCCCTCTTCCTGGTTTTATTCTTATTCTTGTGTGTTCTCATCAGCCTGTGGGATTGTAGGCTCCTTGAGAGTTGATTCATGGCCTGCTGTTGATGCATTGCCCGTACTTACTAAAGGTATAGAAAAACAAGTCAGTGTTTGCCTTGAATAATCACTTGATGTTGAGTTTTTTCTAAATTCTTATTTAACTTTTCCTCTTCCTTCTGTTAAACTTCCCTAAATAATGGGCTAGATTTAATCTGTTTCAGAGAGGAGAGACTTACTTTTAAATCAAATGTTTCTTTTCTCTTTAGCTCCAAAACCTGGGAATTAATCCAGCCAATATTGGATTCAGTACACTGACCATGGAATCTGATAAGTTTATATGTGTCCGAGAGAAGGTTGGTGAACAGGCTCAGGTAGTGATTATTGACATGAACGATCCAATGGCGCCTATCAGGCGGCCCATCTCTGCTGAAAGTGCCATCATGAATCCAGCCTCTAAGGTGATAGCTCTGAAAGGTAAGCTTTGAGGAATTTTGCCTCACTTTACCTGCTTTGTTACCTTAAATAGCAGACAACTGTCAATAAACTCACAGGAAAATGTCATCAATAATATTAAACTTAATTCCAAAAGTTTTAGCCAAAGCTATGTTTTACATACCTTATTTAATGAGAGGTTCCTGAGCACCTGAGTTTTTTGTGACGTCATGTGTATAGCCAAATACAGGAGGGAGCAAATGCCCAGGGCCTCATCCTTATGACTGCTACATCTGGAAGGGCCAACCCCACACTGCACATGTTCACCAGGAGGACCATGTGGTGCCCTGGACCTCATGATGGGCTGCTTTACACTGGTGTTCCAAACATCCTAGAGTATGAGCCAAGGTACTACTTCTCTTGTGAAACTCATCGATAACAGTATAGCTGTTGTTTAATAGAATTTTGCTTCCTTGAACTCGGGATATTGGGTACTTGAAACCTTGTAGTTATTTGAGAATATAGAATCTTTTCATATTGCCGTGATTTGGGAAATTTAAAGGGTTGTGTATATACTGGACTTGTTAATATTTTATGCAAGGTGTATTATGACTTACCTTGAAAAGTGAAAGTTCTTTCTGGAGCTAAATTTAGTAAATGCCGAATATTAGCTTTGCCTGTGCTCCTATTTTGTTACAGAAATAGGGTCTACTTTGTCCTTTCAGTAGGTAAATGGACATCTGGAAGTTATGAACTTTCTATTTAAAAAAAAAAGCTGATTTAAAAAAAATTTTTTAATGATCTTTTCTTCTATCAACTCTGTTTCTTGTCAGAATATTTTTGGGGGCGCCTGGGTGGTTTAGTGGGTTAAGCCTCTGCCTTTGGCTTGGGCCATGATCTCAGGGTCCTGGGATGGAGCCCCACATTGGCTCTCTGCTCAGCAGGGAGCCTGCTTCCCCCTCCCCGTCTGCCTGCGTCGCTGCCTACTTGTGATCTCTCTCTCTCTCTCTGTCAAATAAGTAAATAAATATTTTAAAAAATATTTTTTGAACATGTAGTGTAAATGGTATAAACTAATTTTAGTTGAAAAAAATGGCCAACCTTTATGGATTCTTCATGATTCTTTTGGCTTTTCTGTATTTTCTAGTTTGCAATATTTTTGAGAGATCTTATCTATCATGTTATTTGGTGTTTGGTATATTCTCTGTGGGTCTCAGAGATGGCCAGCATTTTAGTCTTCGTGGTCCTCTGATACAGTTCTCTTTACTGGTGTGCACCGTGCATCTCCTGGAGGTGGTTTTTGAGGTGTGGTAGGGGAATGGAGAGAACTCACGATTTAATACTGTCAGTCCCCTCCTACCAAAGGCCACTGGCAACACATCTGAAGTTGAACAAGTTGGGTTTATTACTTGTTCCAGAAAGGGCAAAACCACACCATGGGGAGCTTGGACGTATCACACTATTATTAGAAGGTGTTAGAAGTACCTTTTGTAGGATTTGGGATTTCATTGGGTGATTTGGGGATGGTCTAAGGAAACACGAGTTTGCTGTAGATTGGGTGCTGTTAGAAAGTGGGACTAATTTTATACTTAGGTTATCGCAATGAATCTTAGCTATAAGGAAGTACATAGAGTGAAGATAAAGTTGGCATTGGTTAAAGAAGTAGTAGCCATGAGAGGGGCTGTTTGGTATTTTGTGCGTTGCACATTTACCTTGTTTTTGTCTGTACTTCGTAAAATTCTGAAGTGACATTTACTTGTTTTTGTCTGTAGTTGGTAAAATTGTTTTGTCTCACTTTATCATGGTCTTAAAGGGACTTGTCTGAAGTTGGTGTTCTCTGAGATGGTTTATGTCCACTAGGAGAGCAACATGGCCTGGATGTGAGGACCAGGGGCTGCTCCTATTTTTTTCCATTCTCGGTGTTCATATGAATTTTTTTCAGCTATAGTAATTGAGTGCTGTGTTCTTTTGCATGAGGAAGTGTGAGCTGTGGAACCAAATTGATAAAATTTTAAGTATCCTATTTTTACTGCAATCTTGTGGCCATTAGGATGATCTTGTATAAATTGTGAGCAAGGGTAGCACTGTGTTTCAAAGACCCTAGACCAAAATGAAGAAAACTGTTTTTTTTTTAAAGGTATTTGTACAGTGGCTGAATTACAGAGATAGTTTAATTATACTTTTATTGCTTCATATGACTTAGCTGCTGCATAGGTCCCAGTGTGAAAGCATGAAAGTGAAGTCAAAGGTACTGACTGGTCTTGAATCTCACAGACCTCATTTTGACTGGTGATGTCTTGTGATTGGAAAGGGGCTCGTGATGAGAAGGACCTCTTTTTAAAAAAGGTCTGCCTCCACGGTTTGTCCTTTTATTTCGCTGAGAGCTCCTGAGATGCTCAGCCCATATCACTGCCCATCCTTCTGGAGAAACTTAGAGCAGATTCACTCACCCCAGTCTCTCTTCAAACTGTCTCTACTGGTGCTTTTGTGGTGAACATTTTAAAACCAGAGATACAATTTTACCCTTGACTAAAGATCAGGAAGCAGTAGGGGGTGGGGGTTAGAATTCATCAGCAGTTGCTCATCATCCTAATGGAACATTAATACTCTAAGTGAGGGATCAGTAAACTGTTCGGTTTTGTACAGTCCCAAATAAGAATGGTTTTTATATTTTTATTTATTTATTTTTAGAAGATTTTATCTATTTATTTGCTAGAGAGAGACAGACAATGAGAGAGGGAACACAAGCAGGGGATGTGGGAAAGGGAGAAGGAGACTCTCTGCTGAGAGCCTGATGTGGGGCTTGGTCCCAGGACCTCGGGATCATGACCCAAGCCAAAAGCAGATGCTTAATGACTGAGCCAGCCAGGCGCCCCAGTTTTTATATTTTTAAAGAGTGGTAAAAACAGTTACAAGTCAAAGATCCTATATATCCCTAAATAGAAAAAGTTGACTGACTACTTGCATTACTGGTCCAAGTATATTTTTTACTTTTATTATGAATCGTAGCACTTTGAGTAGTCACATGTGTTTCTTTTGCAAACTCTACCTTTCCCCCTTAATTTTTAGTGGTAGATTGCATAAAGGCTTATAATAATAGTGCCAGCCTAGCAATTAGCTCTTGGCCCCAGTAAGGAGGGGAGAGGTGGTGAGATGGAGCCCCCTTGTGGTAGCACATTCTTTACCCTGGCAACTGGAATCTGACCGCAGATTGATTCCCAAAGGAGATTTGGTAGGGTTTTCTTGTTTTGTTTTATTCTTTGTGATGCTAAATATTTGGCACATCATGTAAAACAAGTTCTTTTTAACCAGTCAAAGGAGAGCTTGACAAGTTTTCGAACTAGAGGAAATTTCCTCTGTGATCCCAGGCTATTTGAAACTAAAAGGTACTCCCATCCTACAGTTGAACTTCTAGTCTAGTTTTTTTCTTTCTTAACCATTTTATTCAGGTATAATGCCATAAAATGCCATTTAAATGCCATAAAATTCACTTACTCTAAGCGTAGAGTTCAATGTTTTTAGTAAATTTATTGAGCTATGGAACCACCACCATGCTCTGGTTTTAGAACATTTCTACTACCCCCAAAAGTTCCTTTATTCCTCTTTGCAGTCATTTTCCACTTCCTCCCTCAGCCCTAGGCAGCTACTGATCTGTTTTCTGGCTTTATAGATTTGCCATTTCTGGACACTTCAAATAAATCTTACAACATACAGTCTTTTATACCTGGCTTCCTTCAGTTAGCATAGTATGTTTGAGGTTCATCCACACTGTAGCTTAAATCAGTAGTTAGTTCTTTTTTATGTGTGAGTAAGATTCCTGTACTCCACTATTCCATGGATATATCACATTTTGTTTCTCTGTTTACCACTTTACCAGGTACCATTTGGATTGGTACCAGTTTTTGGCCATTAAGGATATTGCTGCTATGCATACTTGCCTTCAAGTCTTTGTGTGAATGTATATTTCCATTTTTCTTGGGTAAATGCCTAGGAGTGGAATTGTTGGATCATATGATAATTTTTTTTTAGCTTTTTTAAGATACCACCAAACTATTTTCCAGAATGACTACCATTTTACATTCTTGCCAACAAGGTATGAGCATTCTAGTTTTGTTGTTGTTTTTTTTTTAAGATTATTTATTTATTTGACAGGGAGACATCACAAGTAGGCAAAGAGGCAGGCAGAGAGAGAGAGAGGAGGAAGCAGGCTCCCCGCCGAGCAGAGAGCCCGATGCGGGACTCGATCCCAGGACCCTGAGATCATGACCCCAGCCCAAGGCAGCAGTTAACCCACTGAGCCACCCAGGCGCCCGCATTCTAGTTTTTTAAAACATATATGCAAACTTGATACTGATATGGTCTTTTTTTATTATAGCAGTTCCATTTGTATATCTTTTTTACCTTACTTTTTTAGCCACTCATGTATCTTTTTTTTTTTTAAAAGATTTTATTTATTTATTTGACAGACAGAGATCACAAATAGGCAGAGACAGGCAGAGAGAGAGGAGGAATCAGGCTCCCCGCGGAGCAGAGAGCCCAATGCGGGGCTCGATCCCATGACCTGACGGCAGAGGCTTTAACCCACTGAGCCACCCAGGCGCCCCAGCCACTCATGTATCTTGTTAGAGAAATGTCTGTTTAAATCTTTTGTCTATTTCTTAGCTGGCTTATTTGTCTTATTGAATGTTGAGGGTTCTTTATATATTCTGGATATAAATTACTTACCAACTATGTGATCTACATATTTTCTCCCAATTTTTGTCTTATTTTTTTATTTTCCTAGTGTATCTTTTAAGGAAAAAAGTTTAAATTTGATAAACTGCAGTTTACCAGGTTTTTCTTTAATGGATCTTGATTTTGGAGTCCTACTTGTGAGTGTTTAGCCTAACCCAAGATCATGATTTTCTATTTTTTCTTCTAGTGGTTTTTTAGTTTTAATTCTTGCATTTAGGTCCATAGTCTGTTTTGAGTTAATTTTTGTGTATGGTGTGTGGTAAGCTGCTGCTGCTACTGCTGCTTCTTCCTCTTCTTCCTCATCTCCTTCCTCTTTGACTTCTTCTTCTTCCTTATCACCTCTGTCGCTGCCTCCTTCCTTTTCCCCTCCTCCTCCCTTCTTTTTTGGTGGAATAAGGGCATTCAGTTGTCCCACCCAGAACCATTTGTTGAAAACACTGTTCTTCCCAAATGAATTATCTAGGCATCTTTGATAGAAGTCAATTGACCATGAATAGAAAGATCTATTTCTGGGCTCTCATTTCTATTTCATTGATCCATATGCCCAGCCTTGTGCCATTACTTGATGACCGTGGCTTTATGGTAAGTTTGAAACAAGATAGTATTGGTAATTCAACTTCGTATTTTTCAAAATAGTTTTTTTTAAAATTTTGTTTATTTATTTATTTAAAAAGATTTTATTTATTCATTTGACAGAGAGAGATCACAAGTAGGCAGAGAGGCAGGCAGAGAGAGAGTGGGAAGAAAGCTCCTTGCTGAGCAGAGAGCCCGATGAGGGCCTCGATCCCAGGACCCTGAGACCATGACCTGAGCTGAAGGCAGAGTTTTTAACCCACTGAGCCACCCAGGCGCCCTTTTATTTATTTATTATTAAGATTTTATTTATTTGTCAGAGAGAGTACAAGCAGGGGAAGCAGTAGGCAGAGGGAGAAGCAGGCTCCTCACTGGGTAAGGAGACCAGTGCAGGACTCAGTCCCAGGGTGCTGGGAGCATGACCTGACCTAAAGGCAGGCACTTAACTGAGCCTCCCAAGCATCCCATTTTCTTGATTGTTGTGAAAAGCCAACTTTTTGTTTTATTGATTTTCTTTTATTATTTATCTGTTTTCTTTCCTTGATTTTTGTTCTACTCTTAATTTTTATTTTTTGTTGCATTGGGTTTAGTTTGTTCTTTTTGTAGTTTATTAAGGTAGAAACTTACTTTATTGATTTGAGATACTCTTTTCTGATCTTGACATTTAAGATTATGTATTTTTCTTTACGTACTGCCTTAGCTGCAACCCCAAAATTTATATGTTGTGCTTTTTATTTCATTCATTTCAACATATTTTCTAATTTTCTTTGTAATTTATTCTTTGACCCATGAGTTATTTAGAGGTGTGTTGTTGTGTTGTTGATGGGGCGCCCAGGTGGCTCAGTGGGTTAAAGCCTCTGCTTTGGGCTCAGGTCATGATCTCAGGGTCTTGGGATCAAGCCCTGCATTGGGCTCTCTGCTCAGCGGGGAGCCTGATTTCCCCTCTCTCTCTGCCTGCCTCTCTGCCTGCTTGTGATCTCTCTCTCTCTCTCTCTCTGTCAAATAAATAAATAAAATCTTTAAAAAAAAAAAAGAGTTGTGGGATGCCTGGGTGGCTCGGTGGGTTAAAGCCTCTACCTTTGGCTCAGGTCATGATCTCAGGGTCCTGGGATCGAGCCCCACATCGGACTCTATGCTCAGCAGGGAGCCTGCTTCCTCCTCTCTCTCTGCCTACTTGTGATCTCTGTCTGTCAAATAAGTAAATAAAATGTTTTTTTAAAAAAAAGAGTTGTGGCTAAATATAATAAAATTTATTATCTTAACTATTTTTTAGTGTATAGTTCAGTGGTATTAAATACATTCATATTGTTGTACATCCATTAAGATCAGAACTATTTTCCTTTTGCAAAACTGGAACACTGTACTCATTAAACAGTAACTGCTCATTCCTTCCTCTTCCAGTCCCTAGAACCACCATTCTACTTTCTGTCTCTATGATTTTGGCTAGTCTACCTACCTAATATATGTAGAATCATGCAGTATTTGGTTTTTTATGATTGGATTATTTCACTTAGCATGATGTATTTCTTTGTTGCTTGCAATCTTCTTTGATTCAAAGTTTATTTTGTCTGAAATTAACCATCCCTGCTCTCTTTTGATTACAATTTACGTGGAATTATCTTTTTTCATCCTTTCATTTTGACCTCTTTGTGTCTTTGGATCTAAAGTGAGTCTTCGTAGACAGCATATAGTTGGATCATGTTTTTATACCTGTTCTGCCTGTCTGTGTCTTTTGATCCATTTACAGTTAATGTCTTAATGATGAGGAAGGACTTCTATCATTTCACTATTTGTTTTTCATATAGTTTATGCTTTTTTGTCCTTCATTTTCTGTATTACTATCTTTGCTTATGTTTAGTTGATTTTTTTTTTCAGTGAAAACATTTAAATTTCTTCTTGTTTCTTTTGTGTACATTCTATAGCTGTTTTTTGTTTTTTGTTTTTTGTTTTTGCTGTGGGGACTGTGTTTAACATCCTGAAGTTGTAACAGTTTAATTTGAAATTTTGCCAGTTTAACATCAATAACATACAAAAAGTCTGTACTTTTACATCTCCATTCCCACCTCTTTTATTGTTACTGTCACAGAATTACATCTTTATACATAATTTGTCCAAAAGCATACATTAATTTTTTCTAATGCATTCATTTCTTGAGTTATATAGAAAACCAAAAGTGTAGTTACAAACCAGTTGTAATACTAGATTTACTCAGCCTACTCAGTGATTTTTGTAATGTTTTAGTCTATTAAATCATGTTGAAAACAAAAAGTAGAGTTATAAGCCAAAGTTACAAAAGTACAAGTTTTTATAATCACCCACGTATTTACCTTTATTGGGATCTTTATTTCTTCATATGGCTTTAAATTACTATATAATGTCCTTTCATTTCAATCTGCAGGACTTCCTTTAGTGCTGTGGTTACAAACTCCCTTAGCTTCTCTTTATCTTAGAATGTCTTGATTTCTCCCTCGTATTTGAAAGACAGATTTGCTGGATATAGGATTCTTGGTTGGCAGAGACTTTGTTTTCCTTTTAGTGATATTACAGTTCTTTTAAAAATTTTATTTCCAAATTGTTTGCTGCTGGCATCTGGGAATTCAATTGGTATTTTTGTATATTGACCTCATACCCTGCAGTATTGTTAATAGTCGCCTATTCGTTCTGATAATGGCTTTGTAGATTTGTAAATTCCTTAGGATTTTCTTTGTAAAAGTTGTTTGTGAATAAAGGCGGTTTTATTTCCTCCTTCATCTTTATGCCTTTCACTTTTCTCGTGTTATTACAGTAGCTAGGATATCCAATACAGTGCCAGGTAGAAGTGGTCAGAGAAGTAATCCTTGTGTTGGTCCTGATTTGGGAGGAAGCAGTATTTCATGTTAGCTCTGAGTTTTGCATAGATACAAAGATCAGAACTTAGCTTTTTATCAGAGGTGGAAACAACAGGAGTCTCTTGCCAGAGGATGGATGCTAAAGTCTTTTTCTAGAACCTAGCTGCCCCATTGGATGCTAGCCATGTGAAGCTATTTCAATTTAAATTAATTAAACTTAAATTAAAGTAAAAGTTCAGTTTCCTTAAATGTGTCTTAGCAGACACATTTCAAGTACCTAATAGCCATGTGTAGCTAGGGTCTTCCATACTAGAAGTGCAAGTGCAAAACATTTCCAACGTTGTAGAAAATTCTGTTTGACATCACTAGTCTAAAATTTAAGACAAAATGACCCTGTTTTCTGGAGAAGTTGTTTAATTTGAAGGGATGATGGTATTCTTTCCTGAAAGTTGGAGGCGCCAGACAAAGAAAGAATGTCTTGTTTTTGCTAACTTACCCAGGAAAGTATTTTAAAACTAGAAGATACCAATTTAAAATTGATTCTTTTGATAGTTGCTTCAAAAGAACTAATTTCTGATTGTTATTCATACACTTTTACATTCTTCTGAGGAAGGCTTTTTTCAATATTAAGACATCAAAGTGTGGTTAATTGCACTCAGGCAGCTCTTTTCCCTTCTTAATCAAATTACCTATAAGTAGTACAACTTAAAAAAGTAATATTAAAAGGATTCAGATTAAGAGTGTAATAATTTGTCTTTTAGATTTTTAATTTATCTTTCTCTAATCTTCATCACATCAAATACTAGCTGGGAAGACACTTCAAATCTTTAATATTGAGATGAAGAGTAAAATGAAGTCTCATACAATGGCAGAAGAGGTGATATTCTGGAAATGGGTCTCTGTAAACACTGTTGCCCTGGTGACTGAGACCACAGTCTACCACTGGAGCATGGAAGGTGACTCTCAACCCATGAAGATGTTTGATAGACATGCCAGTCTGGCAGGGTGCCAGATGATCCACTACCGGACTGATGAGTACCAGAAGTGGCTGCTCCTCATTGGCATCTCAGCTCAGGTAAGGTTTTGGCTGCCTTCAAGAAGGTCTGATGCAATGTAGAGGTGTAATACTGAAGTTGGTACAGGTGTGAGGGAGAAGAAATAGGCCCAGACCTAAAAGAAATAGAGGTAACAAGAAATCCAAACGTTGGGTAACATAAGAATTTTAGATTAACTTTGGCCCATTGACTACACTGCATTTCATCAGATTACTGATATTCATCCTGAAAACTATTTCTGGCACAGTTTTGAGAAGTGACTTGCTGAGGAATTTTGTAGAGTGACTTGGAACCTATAGGTTTATGGGAGGTAGTTTTAGGGCTCTATTTTAAGGGCTTTAATGGAATATTACTAATTCATACACTTTTTTAAAGATTTATTGAAGAGAAAGCAAGTGAGCACAGGAGGGAGAGGCAGCGGGAGGAGAGGGAAAGTCTTAAGCAGACTCCTCGCTGAGAGCCTGATGTGGGGCTTGATCTCACAACCTTGAGATCATGACCTGAGCCAAAACCAAGAGTTAGACACTTAATACTGACTGTACCACTCAGGGGTTCCTACTAATTCATAAACTTTTATGATGAAAGGGGTAACTTTCTGCTGTGCTTCCTTTTTTCGTTCTTGGTGTCTAATCTAGTCACCAGATACTTGTCTACAGGATGTATGACTTTGGATCTTTATTAGCTAATGCTGGCCATTAAATAATCTTCCGTAGCCTAGTGGGAAAAGTATAAATGTGGGATTCTAGCACCTAGAAAACTGTCAGACATTTGAAGAGAGTGCTGTGTGAGAATACCTTAAGTCAGAGAGGCCCCATGACAGAGGGGGCCTCTAAGCTGTGTTTTGCCACCTTTAAGAGTGCACTTGGAAAGGAAACTGTGTGAATGGCTCTTTCTGGGAGTCTGGGGTCATCACTTTGGCTAATACTTATCAGATGCTTAAGAGGCAGCTAGAGAGGCAAGGGTAAGAGATGGGTAGAGACAAGACTGAGGTGCATGCTGCTGGCAGTTGGAATTCTGCAGCAGATTTTAAAGTGAGAGTGATACGATTTATTTTCCTTCTCCGCAGCATAATGGGGTCAGAATAATGCTATCAGTGATGTTGAAGAGGGCCCACCATGAAGACTGGAGGCTGGGAAGCTAGTTGACAGGCAGATACAGGAAGAAAGTCTTATAGTGTGTTCTGAAGTAAAGATATATATGAGAAAGGTGAAGAGTGAGCGAAGATGGAACAGATACTTCTCTCCACTTTGGGAGTCTCCTCTACTCTGTAACTCCCAGGAGAAGTGAGCCATGATTGATTTAGATGGAAGCACTGGCATTGGAGATGAACAGGAGAGGCAAGGCTTGAGATTTTATATCTCAACACTTAATGTGGGGCTCAAACTCATGACCCTAAGATCAAGAGTCATGCTCGGGGTGCTTGGGTGGCTCAGTTGTTTGGTCTCTGCCTTCAGCTCAGATCATGATGCCAGGGTCCTGGGACTGAGTCCCACATCGGGCTCCCTGCTTGGCAGGAAACCTGCTTATCCCTCTCCCACTCCCCCTGCTTGTGTTCCCTCTCTCTTGTTGTGTCTTCCTCTGTCAAATAAATAAATAAAATCTTAAAAAAAAAAAAAAGGGTCATATACTATATCGACTCAGCCAGCCAAGTGCCACAAGGCAAGGCTTGAGATTTTAGAGGTGAAGTGGCTAGAACTTGGTGATGCATGGGATGCATCTCAGGGAGAGGAGAGTTCGAAGATGGCCTAACATTTGTCTCAGAATTCTGAGGCATAGATGAGGTCAGAGTTGAAGTACCTCTGCTCTAACCCTTCATCTTTGTATTACACTGATGAGTTTGTCTCCTCAGGTGACCTGGTAGTTATTTGGTGTAACTTAAGGGAACTTACTTAATCACAGAGCCTTTTAGTGATAGGCCCATGGCTTCCTTTCAGCCCCAGTTACTTCTTATTGTCAGGTTAAGCTGGAATGAGAATATATTTGTAGGAAACCACATATCGTATCTAGAATAATGGGCATTCCCATTGCTCCTGCACATGATAATAACATTATAATGATTCACCCATGACATCTTGTTTGAGTCTGATTGCCCAGGCTTCCATAAAAGGAATAATTTTACACCTAGGACATTTTCTGTGATGTAGCATTTGTTATCTGGAATAATTTCCTCTTGCGGAGTTACTAACCCTAGATAGATGCTGTGTATGGAGTGTTTCTCATGTGGAAACTCTACCTTTGGTTTCCTATTGAAAGGAATTAGATGTTGCTGGCTCTTATGATAGGCAGAGATTGCACACAGTTCTGGTGTTGCTAATGGAAATGACATCAGTGAAGTGTTTGTGATGTGAGGGGTGAGGAGTGTACCTTACATAGAGCCTGCAGATGCTGGGATGAATGAATCACGAGAGAGTCACAAACAGGTAAAATCTATATGACAAATGCTGTCTTGGTGAATTTTCAAGGTGGTATGGACACAAAAAGAAAAAATTGATTCACTCTACCTTTGTGAAGCCAGGAGGGGAGCTGGAAGATCCCTCTTCCCTAGCCCTTCATGCTATTCAAGAATCAATGAGAAAGCTGTGCTTTTTGAGCCTTTATGTTGCTTTCAGAAAGAAGGCCCTCGATATATAGGACCCTCAACCAAGGAACAAAATTAGTCACAGTTTAGCGTTTATCACTCTTCCCAAATACTTGCCCAAAATACTTTTTGTTTTTGAATTTCCTCTTTATTTCATGAAGCTCAGTTTTTGTACTGAATCTGGTCTGGAAATAAATTTGTTCCCCCAGTAATGATGAGGTCTGAGGGGTTGGAATGAAGCTTTAAGCTGATACTTACAAAACTAGATCATAGTTAATTCATTCCACTTTTTAACGGCCTCTAATACTTTCTCAAAAGCCCTTTGCTCCAGTTTGACCTGAGTACTTCAAGTATTTTATTATTCTTAGCCAGAGGTCAGCATATTTTTTCTATAAGGGCTTAGATAATAAATGTTTTTTGCTTTGTGGGTCCAAAATATTTGGTCTCTGTCACAACTACTCAGCTGTGAAGTTTTAATACAGGCAGACTTAGACAGTATGTAAATGAATAGCCATGGCTTCATGCCAGTACAACTTTATTTACTGAAACAGTTGGAACAAACCATATTGAAATTAAAAGGATTAGTAGAGACTACAAGAATATTGTATATCAGTAAATTAAATAACTTAGATGAAAGGACTAGTTCCCGGGAAGACATAGATTACTGAAAATGACTCAAGAAGAAGTAGAAATTCTGAATAGACCTATACAATAAATTAAGACACTCAATTAGTAATGGAAAAACTACCCACAAAGAAGAACTCTGACCCAGATGGTTTCAGTGGTTAATTCTACCAAATATTCAAAGAAAAATTAGTACTAATCCTTCACAAACTTTTCCAAAACATAGAAGAGGAGGGAGTACCTCTCAGTTCATTCTTGGGGCCCATTAGTACCCAGATACCAAAAACAAAGATATCACAAGAAAATTGTAGGCCACTCTCTCCTCTGATTGTAGATGCAGAAATCTTCAACAATATACTAGTGAACTGTATCCAGCAACATATAAAAAGAATTGTATATCATGACCAAGTGGGACTTATCTGGGAGTACCAGGTAGGTTTAATATCCAAAAATCAATTCAAATAATGAACAATATTAATAGAATAAAAGACAAAAACCTTTTGGTCATCTCAGCAGATGCAGAAAAAGCACATGATAAAACCCAACACATTTCATGATAAAAATGCTCAACAAACTAGGAATAGAAAGGAACTTCCTTAACCTGATAAAAGGCTTCAGAGAAAAACAACTAGCATTGTACTTAATAGTGAAAGACTGAAATTTTTCCCAAGATCAGAACAAGACAGAGATACCTACTTTTGCCACTTCTGTTCAACATCAGACTAGAGGTCTAGTTAGAGCAATCAGAAAAGAATACAAGACATCCTGGTTTGAAAGGAAGAATTATAGCTATCTCTGTTTGCAGATGACATGATTTTATATATTGACAATATTAAGGTATCTAATGAAAAATTCTAGAACTAACAAGTACTAGGTTGTAGAGTACAGAATCAGTATACAGAAATCAGTTGTGTTCCTACACACTTGCAATGAACAATTCAGAAAGGAAATTTCATTTACAGTAGCATCAAAAAGAATAAGATACTTAGGGATAAATTTAACGAAAGAAGTATTTAACTTATATCCTGAAAACTATGAAACACTGATGAAAGTAATTAAAGAAGATCTAAATAGAAGGGAAAACATCTCATGCTCATGGATCATAATAGTTAATATTTTTAAGATGTTAGTACTCCCCAGCCTGATCTGCAAATTCACTGGAATCCCTATCAGAATATCAGCTAAGTTCTTAGAAATTGATAAGCTAACCCTAAAATCATGTGGAATTGCAGGAAACTCAAAATAGCCAAAACAGTCTTGATGAAAACAACAAAATAAGAGTACTCATACTTCCCAATTTCAAAGCTTACTACAAACCTACAATGATCAAGACAGTTGGGGTGCCTGGGTGGCTCAGTGGGTTGGGCCTCTGCCTTTGGCGTGGGTCGTGGTCTCAGGGTTCTGGGATTGAGCCCCATATTGGTTTCTCTGCTCAGTGGGAGCCTGCTTCCCCCTCTCCCTCTGCCTGTCTCTCTGCCTACTTGTGATCTCTTTCTCTCTGTCAAATAAATAAGTAAAATCTCAAAAAAAATCAAGACAGTATGGTACTAAAATAGAAATAGACACATAGATCAATAAGGTAGAATTGAGAGTCCGTAAATAATACTCTTACGTTTATAGTCTGTTGGGTTTTTTAATAAGGATGCCAAGACCGTTCAACTGAGGTAAGAATAGTTTGTTCAACAAATGGTTTGGGATTACTGGCTATCCATAGATACAAAAGCATGAAGCTAAACCCCTACCTCTCATCATACTAAAAATTAACTCAAAATGGATCTGACCCAAATGTAAAAGCTGAAGCTGTAAAGCTCTTAGAAGATAACATAGGAGCAAATCTTAGTGACCTTGAGTTAAGCAGAACCTTTGTAAATGCAGCATCTAAAGCATGAGCAACAAAAGAAAAACATATAAAAGCAAAATTAAAATCTTTTGTGCTACAAATGATACCATCAAGAAAGTGAAAAAATAACCTGCCATTTGGAGAAAATATTTCAAGATCATATATCTGATAAGGGACTTGTATCCAGAATATTTAAAGACTCTTACAACTCAGTAATTAAAAAGGCAAAATAAAATATACAAATTTTTTTATAAAATATGATTTGAGGAGTGCCTGGGTGGCTCAGTGGGTTCAGCCTCTGCCTTTGGCTCAGGTCATGATCTCAGTGTCTTGGGATTGAGCCCCTCATCATGTTACCTCCTCTGCTCATCAGGGAGCCTGCTTCTCCCTCTCTCTGTCTGCCTCTCTGGCTACTTGTGATCTCTCTCTGTCAAATAAATAAATAAAATCTTTTAAAAATATATAAATTAAAATCTTTTGTGCTATAAATGATACCATCAAGAAAGTGAAAAAATAACCTGCCATTTGGAGAAAATATTTCAAGATCGTATATCTGATAAGGGATTTGTATCCAGAATATTTAAAGAATCTTACAACTCAGTAATAAAAAAGGCAAAATAAAATATACACCTTTTTTTTTTTAATAAAATATGATTTGAGGGGTGCTTGGGTGGCTCAGTGGGTTAAAGCCTCTGCCTTTGGCTCAGGAATCGAGCCCTACATCAGGCTCTCTGCTCAGCAGGGAGCCTGCTTCCCTTCCTCTCTCTACTTGCCTCTCTGACTACTTGTGATGTGTCTGTCAAATAAATAAATAAAATCTTAAAAAAAAAAAAAGATTTGAACAGATATTTCTCCAAAAAGTTATCTACATGCCCAATAACACATGAAAAGATGTTCAACATCATTAGTCCGTGTGGAAATATAAATTGAAAACATAGTGTGAGGGGCCGCTGACTGGCTCAGTCAGTAGAGCATGCCACTCTTGATCTCAGATCATGAGTTCAAATCCTACTGTGGGTGAAGAGCTTACTTAACAAAACAGAAACCCTCCCACAAAATGTGGTGTCACTTCACTGAACCTACTAGGATGGCTATAATCAAAAAGATCAGTAACAAATGTTGCCAAGGGTGTAGAGAAATTGGAACCCTCATACATTGCTGGTAGGAATGTAAAACACATAGCCATGAGGGAAAATAGTTTAGCAGTTCCTCCAAAAGTTGAATGTAGAGTTACCATGTGATGTAGAAATTCCACTTATATACCCCAGAGAAATGTAAAATATGTAAAACATAAAATATTACACACAGGACATCAGCAGGAATGGTGAAGTGAGGACCTTTGAAAATCTCCATAAAAGTAGTGCCGGCAAAATTCTCAAAATCAGCTTTCTCAGGGACATCCAGGTGGCCCAGTCAATTAAGCATCTGCCTTCGGCTCTGGTCATGATCCCAGGGTCCTGGGATTGAGCCCCACATTGGGCTCCCTGCTCAGTGGAGAACCGGCTTCTCCCTTTCCCTGTCTACTACTCTGCCTATTTGTGCACTTTCTCTCTCTCTCTCTCTCTCTCTCTCTCAAATAAGTAAATAAAATATATATATTTTTTAGAAAAAACAGTTTTTTTCAGATGTCTGGAAATTAATAGGTTTACAAAAATCCGAAGAACTTTTATTTAAGAAAATTTGCTACATCTCAGAATAACAAGCTTGGCGACATTTTAACCTGTGCTGTTCCCATCCCTCTTTGTATAGTTTTTTGATGGCCTTGATAACCAAAGTTCCACCAGCTGGTAAAATACAGCAACCTTACAGCCTCTGAAGGAGGCTAGGAATGTTTAGAGCTCCCCCCAAAACACCTTTCCTAGAGAAATGTCATTATTTCACCTACCTATTAGTTCTTTGGAAATCTCCATTCACAAGCCTTACCTTTTATTTGACTTGATTCACTCTTGCTTGGTGCAGATGGCCTTATCTCTTGGGACACTTGTGATACACCATCAGCAGCAGTTGTTTAACATCACAGCTGCCTGTGGGGATCTTAGTAGTTGAGAAAAATAAGAAGCCGGCTTTAAAAAAAATTTTTTTTTTTTTAAAGATTTTATTTATTTATTTGACAGAGATCACAAGTAGGCAGAGAGGCAGGCAGAGGCGGGGAGGAAGCCGGCTCCCTGCTGAGCAGAGAACCCAATGCGATGCGGGGCTCCATCCCAGGACTCTGGGATCATGACCTGAGCTGAAGGCAGAGACTTTAACCCACTGAGCCACCCAGGCACCCCCGGCTTTAAAAATTTAAAAATGAAAAGCTGTGGAATGAGATGTTCGCAGGGGCTTTCAAAAGTTTCAGCATATTCTTGGGAAACTAGACAACTATGTACATGCACAGAGCTCTACACCTGCCCAAGAAAGAATTGACAGGGTCTTAAGCCCTGACTGATCTTAAGGCTCTGTACAAGCAGGATATGAAGGCCGAAGGCCAATGCAGTATTGTAAGCTGTCTGCCAGAGTATTGAAGGCATGTCTCAACATACATATACTCTCTCGGCAAAGGCTGAGATTCAAGGCATTTAAGGAATCTCTTTCAAATTATTAACTGACCACTAAGCTCAGAATAGACCTCAGTGAACACATACGACAAAGAATACAGACTTTACAGAATTAGTTCAGGAAATTTGTTAAACAGCTACAATAAACCCAGGAAGTTGTGGTGGGGGGAGGATCTGATTTCCAGAGTTGTCACTTTATGTTATTTAAAGTTTCCAGCTTTCCACAATAGCAGCAAAAATGAAATACGCAAAAAAACAAAGTATAGCCTATACTCAAAGGGAGAAAAAGTAGTCAGTAGAGACTGTTCTGAGGAAGCCCAGACATTGGAGTAGCTTTCAAAAAGACTGTAAGTCAGCTATTTTAAATATTTTCAAAGAACTGAAGGAAAGCATGCCCAAAAAACTAAAGAAAGTATAAGAACACTGTCTTTCCATATAAACCGTAACAATAAAGAACTAGGAGGTATTTAAAACAACAGCAACCACTTGTGGGATGCCTGGCTGGCTCAGTTGAGTGTGCCTTGGCCTCAGGATTGAGCCCAGGCCCCATGTTGGGCACAGAGCCTACTTCAAACAAAAAACAAAAACCAAAAAAAAAAAAACCCTCATAGATTTGTAGAATACCATTCAAGTGGGCCAGTACACATACTGAAAGTCACACAAGAAGGAGAGAAAGAAAGGGGAAGAAAGAATATTTGAAGAAATAATGGCCCTGAACATAGCAAATTTGATGAAAACCATTAATCTGCATAACCAGGAACCTCAAAGAGATCCACACCCAGATGTATCATAACTAAACTATCAAAAGACAAAGAATCTTGACAACAGTAAGAAAGAAGCAAACTAATCTTGTACAGTGGACTCTCAATAAGATTAACAACTGATTTCTTATGAGAAACCATCCAGGCCAGAAGGCAGTGGTATGATATAATCAAAGTGCTTTAAAAAAATTAAAAGATCAGGGTGCCTGGGTCGCTCAGTGGGTTAAAGCCTCTGCTTTCGGCTCAGGTCATGATCCCAGGGTCCTGGGATCAAGCCCCGCATCAGGCTCTCTGCTCAGCAGGGAGCCTGCTTCCTCCTCTCTCTCTGCTAGCCTCTCTGCCTACTTGTGATCTCTGTCTGTCAAATAAATTAAAAAAAAAAAATTAAAAGATTGTCAATAAGAATTCTATTTCCCGCAAAATTCTTCCAACTAATGAAGGGGAGATTAAGACATTACCAGGTAACAAAAGCTGAGAGGATTTGTCTCTAATAGATCTGCCCTATAAGAAATACTGAAGAAAGGATGAATACCCAACATTTGCTTCAACATGGATGGGACTGGAGGAGATTATGCTAAGTGAAATAAGTTAAACAGAGAAAGACGATTATCATGTGGTCTCACATATTTGTGGAACATAAGGAATAGCATGGAGAACATTAGGAGAAGGAAGGGAAAATGAAGGGAGGAAAGTCAGAGGGGAAACAAACCATGAGTGACTGTGGACTCCAGGAATCAAACTGAGGGTTTTAGAGGGGAGGGAGTTGATGGGGGGTGGTGAGCCTGGTGATGGGTATTAAGGAGGGCACATACTGCATGGAGACCTGGGTGTTACATGCAAACCAATGAGTCATGGAACACTACGTCAAAAACTAATGATGCACTGTATGGAGACTAGCATAATAAAATTAATTAATTAATTTAGAAAAAAAAGATATACTCAAGAGAATCTTTCAGGTGGAAATGAAGGGACCCAAGTCAGTAACCCAAACCCACATGAAGAAATAAAGAACACTGGTATGAGCAACTGTATAGGTAAATATAAAATACTATATAAAGGTAGTTTTGTTTATGACTCTTTTCTTGTGAATTAAAAGATGACTACTGAAGCAATATTTATAAATCTGTGTTAATAGGTATATAAAATAGATAAATATGCACTTTTATGACAATAGAACAAAGGCAAGGAAGGAATGGAGCTATAAAGGAACAAAGTTTTTGTATAGTATAGAAATTATATTGATACAAATCCAAATTAGATTTGGACATTATTATATATAATATATAATAATATATATAATATATTATATATAAATATATATAAAATACATATTATATACTTATATATATAATATAATATATATTATATATAATAATGAGGACATTAATTGTAATTCTGAGGCAACCACAAAGAAAATGACGTTTTAAAAAAAATCACAAAAGGAATAACAAGATAATCGAAGTGACACACTAGAAAATATCTAACATAAAACAAGGTGGTAATGAAATCATAGAAGAGCTAAGAAGACATGAGACATAGAGGGGAAAAAATTGTTAACTGACAGAAGTAAATCTTACCCTATCGTAGTTGCATCAAGTGGATTGAACACTTAAAAGGCAGAAATTGGCAGAATATTAAAAAAAAAAAAACCCATAATCCAACTATATATGCTGTCTACTGGAGAGACACTTTAAATTCAAAGATAGAGTGGGTTGAAAAAAGGATGGGAAAGATATACCAGGCAAATTGTATCCAAAAGAGAGCTGGGTTGGCTATCTTAATATCAGATAAAATGGACTTTAAGATAAAAATTGTTACTGGGGTGGCTAGGTGGCTCCGTTATGTGTCTGCCTTCTTCAGTTCAGGTCATGGTCTCAGGATCCTGGGATTGAGCCTTGCATCAGGCTCTCTGCTCAGCAGTGAGTCGGCTTCTCCCTCTCCCTCTATGATTCCTCTGGCTCTTATTCTCTCTCAAATAAATAAAATCTTTAAAAAATATATTAAAAATGTTACTGAAAACTTAAATAAAATGTTCATAGCAGTATTATGTATATTTTTTTAAGTTTTATTTATTTTTATTTTTTAGAGAACGAGTGGGAAGGAGCAAATGGAGAGAGAGAATCTTAAGTAGGCTCCATGCCCAGTGCAGAGCCCAGTGCTGGTCTAGATCTGGCAAGCTTGAGATCATGACCTGAACCAAAATCAAGAGTTGGATGCTTAACTGAGCCATCTAATAACCCCTTAAGTATTTAAATTTTTAAGATTTATTTATTTATATTAGAGCACGAGTGGGGGAGGGGCAGAAGGAGAGGGAAACCATCTTAAGCAGTTCTGCACTGAGTCCAACAAAGACCTTGGTCCCACGACCCTGACATAATGATGTGAACCCAAATCAAGAGTGGAACATGTAACTGAAACTGAGGTACACCCAGGTATACCACCCACCTTGAGTTTTTATTTAAATTCCAGTTAGTTAACATACAGTGTAATATTGGTTTCAGGTATGCTATATAGTGATTCAGCACTTTCAGTAAAACACCTGGTCCTCATCACAAGTGCACTCCTTAATTTGCACCACTTATTTAACCCCCATCCCCCTGCCCATCTCCTCTCTGGTAACCATCAGTTACAAGGTTATTTATTGTAGCCAAAAGGTAGGAAACATTCCAAATGTCCATCAGCTGATAAATGCATAAATAAAATGTATATCCATACAGTGGAATATTTATTTGACAATAAATAGTGGTACAGCTGATCCCTTTTTTTTTTTAAGATTTTATTTATTTATTTGACAGAGAGAGATTACAAGTAGGCAGAGAGGCAGGCAGAGAGAGAGAGGAGGAAGCAGGCTCCCTGCTGAGCAGAGAGCCCGATGCGGGACTCGATCCCAGGACCCTGAGATCATGACCTGAGCCGAAGGCAGCGGCTTAACCCACTGAGCTACCGAGGCACCCCCGGTACAGCTGATCCTTGAACAACGTGGGTTTGAACTGCATGGGTTTACTTAGACACAAATTTTTTTCAGTAAATACAGTATAGTACTGTAAATCTATTTTCTCAGCATTTCCTTTTCTATAGCTTTATTGTTAAGAATGCAGTATATAATACATATAAGATACAAAATATATGTTATTTGACTATATGTTATTGGTAAGGTTTCTGGTCAAGGGTAAGCTATTAGTAATTAAGTTTTTGGAGAATCAGAAGTTATACATGGATTTGCCCATGTCAGGGGTCCATGACCCTAAATTTCGCATTGCTCAAGAGTCACCTGTACTGATATATGCTGTATACCATGGCCATTCTTAATCTTGGATATATTAAGTAAGTGAAATATGTCAGCACAAAAACCCACATATTGTATGATTCCATTTTTATGAGGCATTCGGAATAGTTTTCCACAGAGATAGAAAACGGATAAGTAGTTGCTTTGACTGGGGGTGGAACGTGGGAGGTGGGAATGGGGATTGGCTGCTAAAGAGGTTTCTCTTAAGGGAGGAAAGTGTTTTAAAAAGTACATTGTGGGGCGCCTGGGTGGCTCAGTGGGTTAAGCCGCTGCCTTCGGCTCAGGTCATGATCTCAGGGTCCTGGGATCGAGTCCCGCATCGGGCTCTCTGCTCAGCAGGGAGCCTGCTTCCTCCTCTCTCTCTGCCTTCCTCTCTGCCTACTTGTGATCTCTCTCTGTCGAATAAATAAATAAAATCTTTAAAAAAAAAAAGTACATTGTGGTGATGGTTGTACAATCCTATGAATAAACTAAAAAACATTGGATTGTATATTTCAAATGAATTATATGGTAAATGAATTCTATATCAATAAAGTTGTTAAAAAATACCTTTAAGAATCATGCTCATTTATAAGGAAATCATCATGTTTGAAAAATAATTTAAAAGAAAAGATTATAAATCACAGTGTTACTTATTTGTGGTTTAGACAAAAAGAAAAACCAACAAAATAAATCCAAGCTAAAAGCTTTTTACTCACTATACTTTTGACACTAAAGCTGTTGGCTTTTCTTTTCTTTTTTTTTTTTTTTAAAGATTTTATTTATTTATTTGACAGAGAGAGTTCACAGTAGACAGGCAGGCAGAGAGAGAGAGAGAGGGAAGCAGGCTTCCTGCTGAGCAGAGATCCCGATGCGGGACTCGATCCCAGGATCCCGAGATCATGACCCGAGCCGAAGGCACGGCTTAACCCACTGAGCCACCCAGGCACCCTAGCTGTTGGCTTTTCTATACCAAACAGTTCTCTGATTCTCTGTGGACACTAACTGGATGTCCAAGAATTAGTGTAGACCTCACAAGTTAAGGGTTCAATCCCACGAGACTGCCCCCATGCCTTCATGATAATGACCTGAGGCCAGTCTCAAGTCCCAGGCTCCTAGCAGCTCTGACCAACAAGCTATAAATTAAGGGTTCCCATGACCTCCTTCTCTGGTTTGATAATTTGCTAGAATGGCTCCTATAACTCAGGAAGGCACTTTACTTACTGTTACTGGTTCATTAAAAAGGATACAACTTAGGAACAACCAAATGGAAGAGATGCATAAGGCAAGGCATGGAGGAAGGGGGTATGCATGGAGCTTCCATGCCCTGTACAGGCCTTCCACCCTCCCAGCACCTTGGCGCTAGGAGCTCTCTGAATTCTGTAATTCAGGGGTTTCTATATATTTTTTTTCTTTTTTTTTTCCTATATATATTTTCATTGGTCATTGGTGATTAACTCTGCCTCCAGTCCCCGTTCCCTTCCCTAGAGGTCAGGATGTGGTGGGACTTAAAGTTCCAAACCAGAAGCTGTCTAAGGCCCCCCCCCATAAGTTTTTGTGTCATGAAGATGCACCTCTCACTCATATCACTTAGGAAATTGCAAGGGTTTTAGGAGTTCTGTGCCAGGAACAAGGAACAAAGACTGGATATGCATTTCTTATTTTTATCATACTATCACACAAGTATTTAGCAACAACAAAAACCCATGGGCATAAGGATAGACATGTAAACCAATGGAATAGAACTGAAAGTTCAGGAATAAAGCATACATCTGTGGCCAATTGATTTTTTTTTTAATTTCATTTATTTAGAGAGAGAGAGACAGCATGAGGGAGAGGGACAGAGAGAGAACCTAAAGCAGACTCCACACCAATGTGGGGCTCAGTTCCAGGACCCTGAGATCACGACCTGAGCTAAAACCGAGAGTCAAACACTTAACCAGCTGCACCACGCAGCTGATCTTGGCCAGTTGATTTTTGACAATGGTGGTAAGACCAATCAATGGGAAAAGACTATTCTCTTCAACAGGTAGTGCTGGCACACCACGGTATTCAAATGCAGAATAATGGAGTGGATTCCTAATTTTTATAGATGGTACATCTATAAAAATTAACTCAGGGCTCTTGGGTAGCTCAGTTGGTTGAGCGTCCAACTCTTGATTTCGGCTTAGGTCATTATCTCAGAGTTGTGAGGTTGAGCTGGGTCTGGATCCTGCTTAAGATTCTCTCTTTCTCTCCCCCTCTGCCCCTCCTCCAGTTGACACTCACTCTCTCTTCCTCAAAATAAATAAATCTTTAAAAATTAATTCAAAATGGATCAAATACCTAAATATAAGAGGCAAAACTGATGACATGAAGAATATTCATGACTTTGTATTCGGCTATGGAGTTTTAGACATAAAACCCAAAGCATGAGCAACAAAAGAAAAAATAGGTAAATTGGACTTCATCAAAATTAAAAACATTTGTGAATCAAAAGACATGGTCAAGAAAGTGAAAAGACAGCCTAAAGAATGGAAGTGTTTGTACATCATTTATCTGAGAAGAGTCTAGTATCTAGAATATTTAGAGAACACTTATAACTCAACAACAAAAAGATGTCTCAGTTAGAAAATGGGCCAAAAAACTTGAACAGACATTTGTCCAGAGATATACAAATAGTCAACAAGCACATTAAAAGGTGTTCAAAATCCTTAGTAACTGGGGAATTGCAAATCAAAACCACAGTGAGGTACCACCCATTAGGATGGTTGTAATTTTTTTTTAATTTTTAAAAAGATTTTATTTATTTATTTGACAGAGATCACAAGTAGGCAGAGAGAGGAAGGGAAGCAGGCTCCCTGCTGAGCAGAGAGCCGGATGCAGGGCTTGATCCTAGGACCCTGGGATCATGACCTGAGCTGAAGGTAGAGGCTTTAACCCACTGAATCACCCAGGCACCCCTAATTTTTTAATTGAGCTGTAAATCAAGCTCAATTTTAAATTAAGCTATAATTTTTTGGCAAGGATGCAGAGTTACTGGAATCCTTGTATGTCAGTAGTGGGAATGTTAAATGGTTCAGCTCCAGTGGAAAACAGATTGATGATTCCTCAGAAAATTTAACATAAAGTTCCTATTTGACCTAGTAATTCCACTCCTAGGTAGCTATCCAAGAAAAATGAGGAAAACACTCCCATACAAAAACTTGTGCACAAATATTCATAGCAGCATTATTTATAATAGCTAAAAGATGAAGACAACCCAAATATTTACCACTGGATGAATGGATAAACAAAATGTGATTTATACGTAAAATGGAGGATCACTTAGCCCTAAAAAGGAATAAAGTACTGATACAGGCTACACCATAGATAAACCTAGAAAAACTCACTGAGTGAAACAAGTCAGACACAATAGGGCACGTATTTTGATTCCATTTATATGAAATCTTTAGGTAAATCTGTAGAGACAAAAATTGGTGGTTTTCAGGGGTTGGGGAGCAGGGAGATGGGGACTTTTAATAGGCACAGGGATTTTTTTAGATGATGAAAATGTTTTGGAACTACACAGAGGTGATAGAGACACAACATTGTGAATGTTCTAAATGCCACCGAATTGAATCCTTTAAAATGGGTAGTTATAGGTTATTTAGTGAATGTCATCTCAACAAAAAGGAGGCAGGAGGAGAATGTGGAGGGTAGATTTTGGCCTTCAGGCTGCAGTTTGCAACCTCCTGTCTAAGCATTTGCAAACGTTTCCCCTTTGTTAGAAACAGCTTTTGCTTTTCATCTTGTGACCTCTTACTCCAGCTTACTTGTCACCAAGGAAGCCTTTCCTGACCCACCAGACTGAGTGAGCGGAATTGTAGCATCTCACTCTATCCTGGGCCATAGCAGTTAGCATCCCGTGTTGCTGTTGCTTGCTTCCATGCCAGAAACCCTTATCATGTGTTCTTAAGGGAAGGGTCTGTGTTACATTCACTTTCCTTATCCTTAGCTCCTTGCATGGTGCCTGGCGCAAAAGGAAGCATTTTTGCTTTGAGTCTTTGTCAGCTGCAGTCCTCAATATGCACTTTCCCGAAGCACACGCAACACCCCTGCAAGGTGGTCTTTACTAGCCAGGAGACTTAAGGCTCACAAGCAGGTCACTGGCTCAGGGCCACATGTGTAGCCTCTGGGTGGGTCCATGAAGACAGCCAGTGCAGGAGTCCAGGTCTCAGTCTTGATCTCAGGTGTTCTCTCTGCTCCACCTCTTCTTGGCTTTAGACTTTTCTAGCATTGGGCCTCAAAAATACTGTCTCCATATTGTCTCCAATTTTCCCATCCTCACCTGGGAGGGTGAGTCTTGTCCTGTCCTTACTGTTACTTAAGAATTCTTTTGCTCATTCTTCTGCTAGAGCACCCACACTAGTTTACCAGTTGCTCCCCTGTTCTTCCCTCCTTCCAGCCCTTGGCAACCATTCGTCTGCTCTGTCTCTCTGGATTTCCCTATTTTGGATGTTTCATATGGGTCTTTGTGAATGGCTTCTTTTGCTTTGCCTGTTTTCAAGGTTCATCATGTTGTAGCATGAATTGGTACTTTGCATAGTACTTCAGCATAAGTGTCTTCAGTAGAAAAGTACAAAGGAAAGGTTCTTTTTTTTTTTTTTAAGATTTTATTTATTTATTTGACAGACAGAGATTACAAGTAGGCAGAGGGGAGTCAGAGAGAGGAGGAAGCAGGCTCCCTGCTGAGCAGAGAGCCCAATGTGGGGCTCGATCCCAGGACCTTGGGATCATGACCTGAGCTGAAAGCAGAGGCTTTAACCCACTGAGCCACCCAGGCGCCCCAAGGAAAAGTTCTTTAAAAAGAAAAATGTTGCTGGGTCATAGGGCAGTTTTATTTTCAACATTTTGAGGAACCTCCATGCTGTTTTCCAGAGTGGCTGCACCAGCTTGCATTCCCACCAACAGTGTAGGAGGGTTCCCCTTTCTCCGCATCCTCGCCAGCATCTGTCATTTCCTGACTTGTTGATTTTAGCCATTCTGACTGGTGTGAGGTGATATCTCATTGTGGTTTTGATTTGTATTTCCCTGATGCCGAGTGATATGGAGCACTTTTTCATGTGTCTGTTTGCCATCTGGATGTCTTCTTTGCAGAAATGTCTGTTCATGTCTTCTGCCCATTTCTTGATTGGATTATTTGTTCTTTGGGTGTTGAGTTTGCTAAGTTCTTTATAGATTCTGGACACTAGTCCTTTATCTGATATGTCGTTTGCAAATATCTTCTCCCATTCTGTCAGTTGTCTTTTGATTTTGTTAACTGTTTCCTTTGCTGTGCAAAAGCTTTTGATCTTGATGAAATCCCAGTAGTTCATTTTTCACAATGGAATACTATGCAGCCATCAAAAGAAATGAAATCTTGCCATTTGCAACAACGTGGATGGAACTAGAGCGTATCATGCTTAGCGAAATAAGTCAAGCAGAGAAAGACAACTATCACATGATCTCCCTGATATGAGGAAGTGGTGATGCAACATGGAGGCTTAAGTGGGTAGAAGAAGAATAAATGAAACAAGATGGGATTGGGAGGGAGACAAACCATAAGTGACTCTTAATCTCACAAAACAAACTGAGGGTTGCCGGGGGGAGGG
>NC_081564.1:28873264-28895431 GCF_022355385.1 Mustela nigripes | reverse complement strand
GGTTTGGGAGAAGGGGGTGGGATTATGGACATTGGGGAGGGTATGTGCTTTGGTGAGTGCTGTGAAGTGTGTAAACCTGGTGATTCACAGACCTGTACCCCTGGGGATAAAAATATATGTTTATAAAAAATAAAAAATATAAAAAAATATATATATGATGATTTTTTTCTAGAAAACAAGGAAATGAAATTAATAAACAGAATTAGGGGTCCATGTATGAACAATGGTCATGATGGTCATAAGACTGAAAAATACCAGTAAGAATATTTTTCCCTGCAACATTTAAGCTGTAGGAATATATTTTATATTAAGGAAAAAAATTGGATTTAGGGGCGCCTGGGTGGCTCAGAGGGTTAAAGCCTCTGCCTTCGGCTCAAGTCGTGATCCCAGGGTTCTGGGTTCGAGCCCCACATCAGGCTCTCCACTCAGCAGGGAGCCTGCTTCCCCCTCTCTCTCTGCCTGCCTCTCTGCCTACTTGTGATCTCTGTCTTTCAAATAAATAAGTAAAATCTTTAAAAAAATATATGATGAAGAAGATGGGATTGGGAGGGAGACAAAACATAAGTGACTCTTAATCTCACAAAACAAACTGAGGGTTGCTGGGAGGGAGGGGGTTTGGGAGAAGGGGGTGGGATTATGGACATTGGGGAGGGTATGTGCTTTGGTGAGTGCTGTGAAGTGTGTAAACCTGGTGATTCACAGACCTGTACCCCTGGGGATAAAAATATATGTTTATAAAAAATAAAAAAAAAAAAATAAATAAAAAAAAAAAAAGAAAAATGTTGAAGCCTTTTTTTGCCTTTTTATGGAGTGAGGGTAGGTGGCAGATACACTGGGGATCTGAATTTACGCACAGATTGCAGAGGGGCTCATTCGACTGTGATAGCTATTCGAATGTTGGATTCTAGGGGCTTGAGCTGTGATGCTGTCATGTCTCATTTACTTACATCTCCTTACTTTGCTTCTTGAGCATTTAACGTTGGATATAAATCTATAGAAATTCTTTTCTAGAAAATAGAAGTTCTAAGTTTTATAAAAGATATTAGCCTAATTAATTTTTAAAAAAGATATTAGCCTTATTGGAGTTTACTGAATATAGTTTTTGCTATTTATAAATTTCAGAAAACCCAATTTTCAAAATTATCCCATAATCTCCTCCTCCTGATTAAACTACTCTTCAAACATTTTAGTTTTTCTTCCCAAGACTTACTTTATATGAGTATTTATGAGTATGCATAGAATGTACGTATATATAGATTTACATGTACAAACATTGAATGTACACTTACACACATCCACAAACATGTATAAATGCGTACCTACGTGTATACACACATTTTACGTTTAACAAATTGGGACCACTATTTTACTGTTTTTGTAGTCTTATTTTCTCCCTGGTGTTTGTGACCATCTTTCCACATCAAATGTAGAGTTGTATCATGTCTTTAATATCTAATAGGCTTGATTTTTATTAGAGAAACTATTATCAACATATGAGACTTTCATTTTAGGAACATTTGTTTTAACAATTTATATCCTCTCTTTTCTCTCCCTTTCATTGCAAAATGTCTTGTCTTAGCAAAACCGTGTCGTTGGGGCAATGCAGCTCTACTCTGTGGATAGGAAGGTTTCACAACCCATAGAAGGCCATGTTGCTGCTTTTGCAGAGTTCAAGAGTGAGGGGAATGCCAAGCCTGCCACCCTTTTCTGCTTTGCTGTACGTAGTCCCGCAGGGGGCAAGGTAAGCACTCCACTTTGTCTTCACCCTCAGAAAAGTGTCCTGAGTGAGTGTTGGGAGTCTCTGTCCAAGTGTAAACGTTTAGGCAACGTGTCAAAATCAGTTTATAGTTGGGAGTGGGGAACAGCCTGCAGGTGCTTCATGGATATGAAAGTTCTTAGAGTATTTAGAGCAACTCCCTGTTGTACGCATTGATGGTTTCACAGCCAGTCTTTGTAAAGTCAGTAATGTGACGTCAGCTCTACCAATTAATCGGTCCCTTTGCCCTAAAAAAAAGTCCTCTTTGACAAAGTCTCTTGAGCGTGGGCTATGCACATGTGGTTTCTGTTCTCACACAGCAGGCTCATGGAGGCAACAGCTGTGAAAGAACCAATGCACAGTATCCTAACGTAAAGCGTGGGTCCTGTGTGCTTCTGGCCAGGTGGTGGGAGCTGCAGAGTGGAGGCCATGCTCTGGGAGCAGGTTGAGTTTTATTAGGGCTCAAGCACATGGCTGGCATCTGTTCACTGGGGTTGCTGTGATATGAGGTGTAAGAATTCAGGATGTTGGATAGACCTGCGGTTCCATAGTTGCGTCACTCACCTCGAGAGTGGCCTTAAAACAGTGTCCTTATCTCAGTATTCTCTTGTCAGAAATACTTCCTGAAGTCATTATTTTGAGTTGGTCACTAGCCCTCAAATGTTCTCCAAAGAAGACTGCTAAATCAGTATGTGGTCCCAAACTTCATTATCTTAAATATTCTTCATTGGATACTTTGGTCTCCTGTGTAATATATATCATGCCGTCCTTAGCTGAGAACCAGTAGAAAAATAGGAGTCAGACAAAAATGTCTTATACTGAGGCTTTCCACCTTGTCACAGACAGAGCTAGGCAGCCACAGGCACCCTTGCAAAGGCAGAACTTGTCCCGCCAAGCTCCCGGTGAAGAAGAACACACCAGAACAAGCCTCCTGTAAGACAGGTGTGCCCATTTATCTCCTGGACTCAGTTGTAAGGCAGGCAGTTCCCCTCAGGACAAAGCTGCGGCTAGGAACAGTCTTCCATGGTGGGGACCCCCCCATAGCAGCCATCCCAAGAGCCACCTCATTTTGTGGTTGAATCTCACTTTCCCTACCGCAGTGGCAGGTGTGGGTCCCTTCAGAGACCTCTCAGCCTTTGCCCCCTGCGCACACCCCTTCTAGTCCAGCCCAGCTGCACTTACGGGAATGGCTCGGTAGTCTTCTCATATGGATCTGAGTTTTGTCTGGACTCCAGTTCCTTTTTTTTTTCTTTTCTTTTTTTTTTTTTCTTCCTTGTTCCTTTCTTATAGGAAAGTACCACTTGCCGATAGTTGTGCCCTTCTCCTGCCACCTCCCAAAGAAGCCTGGCTTTCTTACTCATGCCCCTGCTTCTGTTGACGGTGTCCTTATCCTTCCCAACTCCCAAGCAAGAAACACGGCCCTCGAGCTCCATTCTATTCCTATTACCACTGTCCATCCTCTAGCAAGTCTCACTTCGATGGCAGATGAAGCCCTTGTTACCCATATTTGGGTTAAAGAATAGTCATTTATTAGGTCCTCAGACCCATCCCACCCCTCAAAAAGAATTTTCCCAAGCTACCATTTCTTTTAAGTGCCTGTATGCTAAGAGTTTAGTCTCCCTTCATCTTAACTTGCAGTGGCCCCTGCTCACTTGCTACATCAGCCCTCCCCTTTTAGCCCGTCTCACTGCTTACCTCAAGCCTCTTTGGTGTTTCCCCCTCCTCTCTGCCAGGCCAAATCCACACTATTCTCTAAGTTTACACTCATCAGTTTCTTCTGCTGGGCACCCCCTCCAACCCTTGTCGCTTTGTGTCTTTGACCACCCTTACTTGGGATTTTTTCCAGACTTGTTTTAGCTTTGGTACCTTTCCATTAGATGAGAGGAACTTAAAGCTCTTCTGATAAAAGCAGGGATGGAGCCCCTTATCCACTCTCATTCTTCCTGATTCTCCAAAGATTCTTATGAACCCCCCTCCCCAAGCAAAACCTTGAGAAGCTCTCAGGCCTTTGGTACAATCAACTGTCTTGTGAGTTTAGCATTCAGTTATAAGATCTTGTCTACTAACTGATTTGTCTTAGTCTGAGCCATGTCCAGCAGAGCCCCTTGTTTCATGAGCTTCTACACTAAAGCCCAGAGAGGGGAGAAGCAATTCGGCCAACATGCTGGAACTAAATGTTGCTCAGGTTTCCAGTGTTGTTTTTTCCTGTATCCTTGATGGTGGGCAGCAGGTTAGTGAGTAGCATGAGTACTCCAACCGAGAGACTGTCTTTTTTTTTTGTAAGTTTTATCATTAGCCCTACAAAGTGTGTGCTGTGGCTCTGCTCACCAGTGGGCATTGGTTAGCATCAGTCTGCCACCAATATGTTTACTTGAATTGACTTAAATTTCTTCTCCAGTTGCACATAATTGAAGTCGGACAGCCTGCAGCAGGAAACCAGCCTTTTGTAAAGAAAGCTGTGGATGTCTTTTTCCCTCCAGAGGCTCAGACTGATTTCCCAGTGGCTATGCAGGTATGAATGTGCTGCCCACTACATGAGTTAGAACAAATATGGATCTGGGGGTGGGAGGAACAGCAGGTAGCAGGTTCCTGTGCTTCAGAAGATGCCTGAATAGATACAGTAGAACATGAAGAGGATAACTTTAATGTCCATGTTCTAGCTCATGTGTTAACATTCTCTGGAAAGGAGCACTCTTTTTCTGCAAACAGGGACTTTGTCCAACTCACATACCAAAGTCCCAGGCCTTTTCCTTTTTATTACAAAGATTAGATGTTCTCTGTAATACAGAAATATAAAGAGGAAAACAATCTTTATAGCTGAACCAATTGGATGTTTACCACTGGTTGAATGATCAGAGATCTCTATTTGTCATATTTAAAAAGTTAGATACACTTTCTCAACAAAATTTGGATCGTGTTTATATATGTAAGATCATACAATCTACTCTCCCTTTTTATTTTTTTGCCCAGTACATCATAGGCATTTGGTATGACATTCTTTGTTAATATTTTGAGAAGTAAACATTTATTTTTAGGCATGTACCATAATTGTAGGATGGTTTAGCTGTGGCTTTTTTTCTGTTCTCACATATTTGACAATACGATTTCTTTTTAAATTTTTTTAAATGTTATTTTTTTAAGCTTGATTTCTGGAAATAGATATGTAATCAAATACATTTTTTCCCCACAAAGAGAATTTGACCTTTTTTCTGTTTTAGAGAAACATATATTGTCCATAAATTTCCAACAATATCAATAAACATAACAATAGAATTAAATAGCAACTGAAATCCTACCCCACTGCTAACTGTGACTGCCCCTTTGGAAATTTTTTCATATGCATGCATTTGTGAAGATATACAAATAGAGTCTTTTTTTTTTTTTAAGATTTTATTTATTTTTCAGAGAGAGAGAGAAAAAGCAGGGGAAGCAGCTGGCAGAGGGAGAAACAGGCTCCCTTCTAAGCAGGAGCCTGATGTAGGACTCAATCCCTGGACCCTAGACCCATGATCTGAGCCAAAAGCAGACTCTTAACCGACTGAGCCACCGACATGTCCCTACAAATAGTCTTATGAAAAATGGCTTGGCACTGGTCTTCAGCTTTATGACCTTCTCTATGTCATAGACCATCCCACACCAACTAAATATATATAATATTTTAATGTCTGTACTTCTGTTCTGTGGATATCTCTAACTCATTTAGACAGTCCCCCATTGGGTATTTATGTTTACAGTAAACACTTCTAGGAGTATTGTTAATCCAATGCTCAGTCCAAGGATAAACTACAGATGAAACTACTGGGTTAGGGATGTGTGCACGACCATGCTGGACAATGTCTAGTGATGTTCATGCCTTCCCTGTGATTGTTGTCAAGATGGGGTGGGTTTACCACTCGTACGCATCTTGTTAATTGTCTCTTCTTGATCTTGGCACTTTTTCTCTTGGGGTCTTTATCTTGTAAGAACTCTGTAGTTTTCGGATACTAAGTGCCTGTTGTGTTTCAAATAAATATTTCTCTCTAGTCATAGCAAAAGTTTATTTGTGGTGTGTTCCAGCTTGTGGAAGATATGCATTTTTGTGTGGCTTGGGTATCATGTTTTGAAAAGAATTCTACACGCCAAAGTGATTAAAATATTCACCCATATTTGCTTCTTTTACTTTCTTAGTTTTATTTACTTTTTATGTAAAAATCTTTGACCCACCTGGAATTTATTTTGATCTAAAAAATAAGATGAAGAGCCAGTTCTTTTTTTTTTTTAAGATTTTATTTATTCATTTGACAGAGAGTGAGCACAGCAGGGGGAGCAGTATGCAGAGAGAGAGGGAAAAGCAGGTTTCCCTGCTGAGCAGGGAGGGTCCCGAGATCACGATCTGTGCCGAAAGCAGACGCTTAATCACTGAGCCACCCAGGCGCCCAGAGAACCAGTTATTTACACTCATCTCCCATCCCCATATAGCCAGCTGGCTATATCAGCATTGTATACTGGTTAAAGTCTGTTTTCTACTACTACTCATTCATGTTAAATTCTTATATATGTTTGATTCTATTTCAGGGTTCTCAGTTAAGTTTTGTTTGTTTTTGTTTCTTCCTATTCCGGTACTGTTTTTTTGTACCATACTTTCAAAATTACTATAGGTTTGGGATGCCTGGTTAAGTTGGAGGAGTATGTGACTCTCGATCTTGGGGTCATGAGTTCAAGCCTCACTTGGGGTGGTGAGATGATGTAAATAAATAAACTTGTTAAAAAATAAAGTGCTGTAGGTTTTATAATTTTTTTAAGTTTATCCAGAACTTTCTCCTTATTTTATGAACTCACAGCTTTTTCTGAAGGGATTTGGTAAGAAAGTTAGGGAGAGGATAGTTAGATCTGAAAGACAAATGGAATAGCCTGACTTATTGGACCTTTATTTGAGAGGAGTCAGGGAAAGTATTAGCTTTAAAACTAGTTCTCAAGTGGGCATGACTAGAATCAACTTGGGATCCATGTCTCAGTAGCACACTGCTCTTGCCAGTGATAAATGACCTATTGGGCTAAGGAACTCAAGATCCTCTTTCATCATTTGTAACCCTTTTGCCCTATTTGGCATCTCCTTACTTTTCTACTTGTTGTTCTCTTTCTATAGATTGGAGCTAAACATGGTGTTATTTACTTAATCACAAAGTATGGCTATCTTCACCTGTACGACTTGGAGTCTGGCGTGTGCATCTACATGAACCGTATTAGTGCTGACACTATCTTTGTCACTGCTCCACATGAACCTACTTCTGGAATTATCGGTGTCAACAAAAAGGGACAGGTATGGAACTTTGAGAGTTCATCTTGCATCTTTTCCATTCACTGGGGACTGCAGCTTAACTTTTCCTTCTCCTTCAGGAAAGTGATCAAATATAGTTAGCTCCTGTTATTCAACTTACACCCGTGTCTCCCTTTTCCTTCCTACCATCGCTTTGCCTCTCAGCACCATTCTTAACATAGGATTGATTCTGAGAAGAGTAGCTCCCTGCACAAAGCTTCTACCAGTGGAGTAGTGGTTCTGATACATACCACTAACATGTTCAGGCCAGGCACATGTTAACTGGGGAGGGCTGAAAAGCAGGTACTATTCTACCTAAATCACCTTTCTCAACTAAAGTTAAAAAGACAGTTAAAAGAAGGAAATCTGTGCTATTAAAAAAAAAAAAAGAACATTGAGATGAAAAACTGTCACTTCCACCTACCCAAATAGGTCATTTTGGCAGAGTCATCTTGGATGCATTAATAGTAAATGTCCATGCAACTTGATGTGTTTCTCATTTGACCATGCTGTTGCTCTACCATGGTATTTTCTGCTGCCATTAGATATTTGGCTCCTGTGCATCTTGTCACTATTGGACCCAACGTTCTAGACATACCCAGCCTGAGCCTTAGAACTTTGCTGATACTGCAGTGCGTGCGAGTGGGATGTTGGCAGTGTGTGTATGTCCTGGGTTAGGCCAGTTTCACTTGTTGGTTCTTGACAGGTGCTGTCCATTTGTGTCGAGGAAGATAACATTGTGAATTATGCAACCAATGTGCTTCAGAATCCAGACCTTGGTCTGCGTTTGGCCATTCGTAGCAACCTGGCTGGGGCGGAGGAGTTATTTGTGAGAAAATTCAGTACTCTTTTTGCACAGGGGAGCTATGCTGAAGCCGCCAAAGTAGCAGCATCTGCACCAAAGGTAATGGCCCTCGAATGCTGTGTGCTAGCCTGAGAGTAAAATAAATTATAAAAACATTCACTACTGATGTTGGAGTTTTTTAACTGTTTTTTTAGTTGTTTTAGCTTTAAAATTTTGCACCAGTGGCCTGACGACAACGAGACAAATCAATGAAAAGCATATTCCTGCTGCAACATTTTTTAAAAAAATTCTTTCAGTTCTTATTTATGTGCATATGTATTTCACACCCAGGTTCTTAGCATAGAAAATGCAGAGCTATATTATACATCAAGTGGTTGTACCACATTTTATTCGCATTTACTCACATTCTACTCTTGACTTTCTTTACCCATCGAGAGTGTAACAGTACTGCCTAGGGCATATTCTTTTATTTATTTCATTAGGATAAATTGTCCTGGCCCTAGTTCTGCATCTGAGCAGATAAAAGGTTTTGAGTTGCTTCTCCTTGAAAGGGATTTTTCTGTCTTTCAAGTGATGCTTATGAGCAAACCATTTCTAATCTTCACCCAGGACTTTGAGTATTTTGAATTAGAATGTAATGGTGGTAGTACTTTGCTACTGCAAGGGTGATTTAGAAGCCTAATTCTCACCTTTGTTAGAAGTCACTTGTGGGACTGACATCCATTGTGTTTCTGGGCTTTTTTTTTTTTTTCCCCAAGATTTTATTTATTTATTTGTCAGAATGAGAGAAAGAGCGCACAAGCAAGGGGAGCGGCAAACAGGGAGAAGCAGGCTCCTCACTGAGCAGGGAGCCCAATGTGGGACTCGATCCCAGGACCCTGGGATCATGACCTGAGCCAAAGGCAGATGCTCAACTGACTGAGCCAATCAGGCGTCCCTGTGTTTGTGATTTTTGCTGAAGGTGGAAGCCATTGCCTTGGTAGAGGACTTTCTGTCCCTGACAATTAATTCCGGGTAGATTTTCCATTGGCAGATATTTTATTTATTTGAGAACGAGAAATAGTGAGAGAGAGCACAAGCAGGGAGTTGAGAGAGAAACGGGTTCACTGTGAGCAGGGAGCCCAATGTGGGGCTCAATCCTAGATCATGATCTGACCTGAAGGCAGACACTTAATGGCCTGAGCCACCCAGGTGTCCTGGATTTTTTTAAAATACAGGCCAGTTAAGTAAAGGGACAACTTGTGATTATAACGTAACAATGTACATATCCATTTGTCGTCAGGGAGTCCTACGTACCAGTGACACTGTTCGAAAGTTCCAGAGTATTCCTGCCCAGCCGGGACAGGCCTCTCCTTTGCTCCAGTACTTTGGAATCCTGCTTGATCAGGGTCAACTCAATAAACTTGAATCCTTAGAACTTTGCCGTCCAGTGCTTCAGCAGGGACGCAAGCAACTCTTAGAAAAGTGGCTGAAAGAAGATAAGGTACAAACACGAAATCGCAACCCTCAGTACCATTTGAAAATGAAATCACAGGTTCCTCTGGTCCTAATCTTGCCCTGTCTCTTTGGCACAACACAGCTGGAGTGTTCAGAAGAGCTTGGAGATTTGGTCAAAACTGCTGACCCTACACTTGCTCTGAGTGTGTATCTTCGGGCGAATGTGCCGAGCAAAGTTATCCAGTGTTTTGCAGAAACCGGCCAATTCCAAAAAATTGTCCTCTATGCCAAAAAGGTAATTAGCATTTCACAGATACTTAATTTGTGGTGGGTGATTGCTGATTCTTAGGTTTACGAAATACCCTTCCTTCTATGGCAGTGCTCTGGTGTGAGTTGTCGGTGTTGCTGCTAGCATCTGTCACTCAGTGATAATGATCCTATTTTATTCTCTTCAGTTTTTTGTTTTCCTGTCTTGTGCTTATAGTCCTTCCAGTTCCCTTCCAGTTGGGGGCTTTCTGATAATTTTTTAAGGTTTTATTTACTTATTTGAGAACAAGAGATAGAGAGCGAGAAAGAGCAGAGGAGGAGCGGCAGAGAGAGGAAAAAGCAGACTCTCCACTGAGCAGGGAGCCCAAAGTGGGGCTCGATCCTGGGACCCTGGGATCATGACCTGAACCGAAGGCAGACGCTTAACCTACTTAGCTGCCCAGGTGCCCCTTCTGTAATTTTATCTTGTTCTTTTTCTCCCTTTTCCCTCATACCCCTCAGCACCAACTGTGTGTTAAACCCATGTTTCACTGGGGGTCCACTGCAGCTTGTCTATGAAGCAAACTGGCCTGTGTGCTGGGTGTTGGTCAGAGCTGGCACACTTGTCAGGGTGACTTCTTTGTGGTCCAGGCTGTTTGTGTAGTCGATTGATTGTACCTCCACATACATGGCATCATCACATAAGTGGGTGTTGTGTTTGGCATAGGTGCAGCATGTACACATGCTAATATAATTTCTCATTTCTTTGTAAACACAAGTTCGAAACAAAGGATGGGAGCTTTTTTTTTTTTTTTTTCTGTAAGCACTCAGAGTGTTTTGTTTATTTTTCTGATGGGTGTCCCCTTGCCTCTAGGTTGGCTATGTCCCAGACTGGATCTTTTTGCTGAGGAGTGTGATGAGGATCAGTCCAGACCAGGGCCTGCAATTTTCTCAAATGCTAGTGCGAGAGGAAGAGCCATTGGCCAACATTGACCAGGTGAGCATCAGCGGTTGTTTGAGACAGCTTTTTGTGGCTTGTATAACTGTCAAGAAGATCTCTTTTGCTTTTCTCTTACCAATGTCTTGATTCTTTTCTTTGTCTGCTATTAATCTTCCAGTTTTAAAAATCTGATATACCAGGGAAGCTTGTCTTCTACTCTTTTATTGTTTGAATGCCTGTCATTTACTTTTGTTTTGAAGTGTTTTAGAGGATTTAGGTGTCCAATTGTGAGAATCTTATTTCTTTGTGTGGTGGTTGGGGGTGGGGAGTGAGGATGTTTCTTGACAGCAGTAGCCCCACCTGAGCCCCACCTCAGTATCCTCTGCTGACTGAGGCCACCTGAATTCTGCCTGCGTACCTGGTTATGGTGAGTGCTGTTGAGTCTGCAGACTTTCATCTTGTGGGTGTCTGGCTAACCTGGAGTTAAGTGAATGTGAGACTATTATTTTAGCATAACGTAGTTAGTGTTTAGATATAAACACATGTCTAGTTGCCTTCAGTAAGCTGTATGCAAAGGGCTCTGGGTAATACAGAAATATGTAACAAAGTTTGAAGCAAGGCAAAACCAGCAACCTGTATAAATGTAAGTATAGTTATACTGGGTTTATACATCATGGAATTTGCAGGATTTTGGAGATCATGATTAAGGGGTTTGAGCCAAATTTATATAGATCTCAAGGGGAAAGAAAACTCCAGATTACATCTGGATTGTATTTCATAGTTCTGAGGTATTTTTTTTTTTAATTTATTTGAAAGAGAGTGAGAGAGAGGGAAAGAGCAAGCACAAGCAGAGGGAGCAGCTGGCAGAGGGAGGGAGAAGCAGACTCACCACTGAGCAGAGAGCTCAATGCAGTTCTCTAACCCAGGACCTTGGGATCATGTCCCGAGCTAAAGGACACTTAATTAACTGAGCCACCCAGGTGCCCTCTAGAGTATTTTTAATACAAACTTTTTTCTTGTACTTAAACATGGAAACAATTACACAATCAGTAAGTTCATTATCTATATTTCATTTTATATTAAAGCTTATTCTTTGATATCTATTTAACTCTGATGATTGTATCTAAGTCAATGTTTGCGTTTTCCTAACTTGCCTGAATAATTAGAGTGTAAGGGCTAGATAGCAGGTGTTGACTGCCTCTAGAATTTGATTAAGTAATGGATTGTTAAGATTACTTGAATCACTTCAGAGAATTTGGGGGATTCACACTGATAAAAGTACTTCCTTTGATATACTTGAATAAAATACCTTGTTGGTGAATATGACATGGGTGATATAATTTCACAAAATTTCCTAAAAATTAAGGCCATGAATTACTTGAATTTTGTAATACAAGAAAATGCAGGAATGCCTTGCTGGCTTATTCAGAAGACCCTTAATCTCAGGGTTGAGTTTGAGCCCCATGTTGGATGTAGAGATTACTAAAAGAAATAAATAAAAACTTTTAAAAAGGCAAGGGAAGGAACTAATTATTGAATTTCTAATTCTAGATTCAATTTCAGGAATTATTTGAATAGGAAAATAAAACCCATTTCCTTTGGTAAAAATGTGTTTTGCTATCTGTTTCAGATTGTAGATGTTTTCATGGAAAATAGTTTAATTCAGCAGTGTACTTCCTTCTTGTTGGATGCCTTGAAGAATAATTGCCCAGCTGAGGGGCATCTCCAGACTCGCCTGTTGGAGATGAATCTGATTCATGCACCCCAGGCAAGTGCCATATCTAGATTGAAACCAAGGGACAAAGGACCTGTTTCATTTCTGTGTTGGACTTGCACACCTAAACACAGTGCCTTTGGGCTGGGATGTGCTAATGCCTCAGTGGACATTCTCTAAGACCTTCCTACAAGAGATTTCCAGAATCCGTGGTACAAAACTTTCATAGAAACAATGACAACTTTCAGAGAAATAATTACAAGAACAAAATCTTATCTTTTCTTTTTTTCTTTTATTTTCTTCACTGTGGTAAAGTATCCATAACGGAATTTACTATTTGAACCATTTTTTAAAAATATTTTATTTATTTATTTGACAGATAGAGACACAGCAAGAGAGGGAACACAAGCAGGGGGAATGGGAGAGGGGGAAGCAGGCTTCCCGCCAAGCCCGATGCAGGGCTTCATGCAGGGCTCGATCCCAGGACCCTGAGATCATGATCTGAGCTGAAGGCAAATGCTTAACAACTGAGCCATCCGGGTGACCCTATCTGAACGATTTTTTTTTTTTAAGATTTTATTTATTAATTTGACAGAAATCACAAGTAGACAGAGAGGCAGCCAGAGAAAGAGAGAGAGAGAGAGGGAAGCAGGCTCCCTGCTGAGCAGAGAGCCCGATGCGGGACTTGATCCCAGGACGCTGAGATCACGACCTGAGCCGAAGGCAGCGGCTTAACCCACTGAGCCACCCAGGCGCCCCTATCTGAACGATTTTTAAGTGCACATTTAAGTGGCATTAAGTACATTCACATTGTTGTGCAACCGTTAACCACTATATATTTCCAGAACTTTTATCATTATCACAAATAGAAAATCCATATCCATTAACTCCCCTTTCCCTCCCCCAGCCCATGGTAACACCCTATTCTACTTACCTTTTCAATGAATTTACTTGTTCTAGATACTTCATGTAAGTAGATTCATATGATATTTGTCCTTTAGTTTCGCTTGTTTATTTTACATTATTTTCAGGATTCATCCATGTGGTAGCATGAATTCATGAATTTCATTCCTTTTTATGTCTGAGTAATAGTCCATTGTATGTGTATACCACATTTTGTTTATCTGTTTATTTGTTGATGGACATTGGGTTACTCTCACCTTATAGCTGTTGCAAATAGTGCTGCTGTAGATATTGGTGTGCAGGTATAAGTTTCAGTTCCTGTTTTCAGCTCTCTGGGGCACACATCAGAAGGAGACTTGCCAGATCGTGTGGTAATTCTGCATGTCACTTGTTGAGGTGCCACCAAACTGTATTCCAAGCAGTTACACCATTTTCTGTTCCTGCCACAATATATGAGGGTTCCAATTTCTTCATATGTTTGCCAGTGCTTGTTATTTTCTGGGTTTGTTTTTAAAAAAATAGAGACACCTGGGTGGCTCAGTGGGTTAAAGCCTCTGCCTTCAGCTTGGGTTATGATCTCGAGGTACTGGGATTAAGCCCCGCATCAGGCTCTCTGCTCAGTGGGGAGCCTGCTTCCTCTTCTCTCTCTGCCTGCCTCTCTGCCTACTTGTGATCTCTGTCAAATAAATAAATAAAATCTTAAAAAATAAAAATAAATAAAAATTAAAAAAAAAATAATAGCTATCCTAAATGGGTGTGAAGTGGTAGCTCATTGTGGTGGGGCATTTCTTGAACTGAAAGTTGGGGGGATGTTAAGTCACATGTATATGCTTTTTTAAATTAATTTTGCATAACATATGTATGAAAGGAGTTTGGAGAAATTTACATCAAGCTTTTAGCTTGATGGTTGTCTGAGTGGACAGGATCGTAGTTCACTTTGTTCTTTACTTATTTGTCTTCTAGTTTTTTTTTTTTATAGTCATCTATTGTTGTTGTGATTAGGAAACACTGTGTTAATTATACTGTTCTGTGATTTCAGGTTATTCCAATCCACAAGTTAGCTACTCTTGTGTGGGTCATGTCTCACCTCTAGGAAACAAAAGTGCTATTAATTTGGTGTTTGGTGTTCTGTTGAACTCCTGTGAGTTGGTGATCATGTATGACAGCTTTTATTAAATGAGCTTTGAAGCAGAAACTAGACACCACTCAGTAATTGAGCAGATAGACCCTAAGAAGAGCCCAAATCTGAAACAGGGGCAGCCTGGATGGGTACACAGCTGGATACAATACCCAGAACATTGGGACAGTCTTCTCTGGATGTCAGAGGCTGGATGCTATTTTCCTTCTTGGCTCATCTTATATTTTCTGAGTTCTTTAAATGACACTATTGCTATAATAAGGAGGAAATTTCTTTTTCTAAAGAAGATAGTAAGGATAGGTCTGAAGAAAAAGGGTGGGGAGCATCCGGTAAGTTCCCGATGTTACAAAACTGTGCTCTCAGCACTTGGTTGGGATTGTTAGGAAGCCCAGAGTGTGCATTACCCTGGAGCAGCATAATGTTAACTAGGTCTGTGGTCACTGTATGGTTGGTACTCCATATCCAGGAAGGAACAGGAAAGAGTGTGCTGGGTGACACCCAGGAGCATGTCTCATCAAGACTCACTCGTAGTTAGATACTGAGGGTCAGATCACTTAACAAGGCAGAGAGGTTGATCGTTGACTCACTCATTCTTAGTCCAGAGGAATTAAGCTTCATCAAAATTCTTTCCAGGACTGTTAGTTGTTTTTCAAACATAACCCCCTGCACGTGCACACACACACTCGCACACACACACACATCCCTTCTCTCCCCAATTCTGCCTTCAACCAAATTGAGAAGCTTAATGAATACCAGTAGGATTTGTTACTTCCAGGTCTAATTGTAACTGTTGCTAGTCCAAGGATTGAGCTCATTAAAGACTCATGCTCTCATATTGACCTTGACTTGCCATGGAAAACTGTACAAATACGATGGCTGAAAAGCCAGAACAGTAGCCTCGCCTGATCCCAGTAATACGCTTTAGGGCAGAGCCTCGGCCTTTTATACACACCTGGCCCTGCACCCTAGGAGATCAGCGCCTAGTTCAAAGAGCCTCAGGTCACTTGCAAGGTTGTCTAGGGCTCTGCTTGGAGGTGGGGAAGAGCCTGGACCTGGTATAGCCTCTCTCTCCTATGATTACTTTCTGGAGCTGTGCCCTGGGAGACATGGTTTGAGCAGCTACTGTTAAAAAATTATTGCCACAATTCAGGTTTCTTCCTGACCTCTCCATTTCATAGGTTGCAGATGCCATTCTTGGAAATCAGATGTTTACTCATTATGATCGGTCCCACATTGCCCAGCTCTGTGAGAAGGCGGGCCTCCTGCAGCGTGCACTGGAGCACTACACAGACCTCTACGACATCAAGAGGGCTGTGGTCCACACTCACCTCCTCAATCCCGAGGTATTGGTGCGCCGTTGGGGCACTTCTGTTGTGGATGACACCCACATGTCATTAGGGTCACATGCTCCCAAAATTTCCCTATGTCTGTGGTTGTGGGAGTGTGGCATGTGTCTTCCTTGTGCATGAGCCTTGTCACTGCTATATACAATTCTCATTCAGCCAACACACAAATTCCCCTTGCTCATCCACGCAACTCGGTTCTCATTACCTCTTTCTTCCCATAGTCTATCTCTGACTTAACCCAAAAGAGAGAACCTATTAACATTGACAGCTCTAGCAGGGTTGTGTAAAAATATTAGCAGAAGCTAATTGGTATTGCATTCCATTTATATAATAGGTTTTTGTATCATTTGTGGGGCGTTGCAGGTTCTGGACAGCTTGATGAATAGTTGAGGTTAGTGTCTCATCTGAAGTTAACTCCTGGCTTCCACTTTTTGCCACAAGGGATAGTTGCTTTTCAATCCTTTTAAGTGAAGATTCTTTATATTTTTCACACTCAGTGGGGAAAAACTGATCCAGTGATGTTGCCAGTGTTGGCAACATCGAGGATGGTACTTAGCTGTGGACAAACTCTTCCTTGCTTCCCAGTGGCTCGTCAGCTTCTTTGGCTCCTTGTCAGTGGAGGATTCTTTGGCGTGTCTTCATGCTCTGCTGTCTGCCAGCATCAGACAGAACCTTCAGCTGTGTGTGCAGGTGGCCTCCAAGTACCACGAGCAGCTGGGCACACAGTCCCTGGTGGAGCTCTTTGAATCCTTCAAGAGTTACGAAGGTAAATTCCACAGCCTGTAGTCACCTGCATCTCCTCGTCAGGTGTTCGTGTCTGCCTGCCCAACCTGAGTCTTCCTTCAGGCCAGGCCAATGTGTTGGTCAGTGGCAAAAGATTTCTGCTGTCTGGTGTGTGTTACCCAGTGTAGGTCGCTTTTTTGGCATTTGCAAATGAAGAAATTGGTTGGTGTTGGGGTGGGGATGCTTAGAATCCCCCTTGTGTCCCTGGAGCCTCTATGGAATTGAGCATCTTTGTGTCACACACTCCTTTTTTCTGCTGAATGTTCACCAAAAAACTTTGGCCAGTAGTGCTGGAGTACATGGCTCTGAGGGGGCGGCCCCTTTGGCTTCCTCTGAGTAAGAGCCCCATGGAGACTCAGCCCTGTGTAGTTTTTGGGCTGGCAGGCTTGACTATGGTTGGCTTCCTCTGCCCTGTTGTGGGCATCACACCGAGAATGTGCTGGTTGGGGGATGGCTTTCCCAGGTGAGTGTCTGCTGGGGACAGGCTGAGGCAGGGATAGAAACTGAGCATTTGTCCAGCAAGGTGTTAAGCCACTGTTCTTGGCCTAGAATGTTGGAATGTTGGAGGAGTGAAGGCAAGACCTCCCTTTAGGGAGCTGCCCCTCTTGTCAAAAGACGCCATTGCAGGAAAGGCTGCAGCAGCAATTAGGTTACATGGGTGGGGAGATGGCAGTAGAGTAGGGTTGGTGGAAGCTGTCTGCCTTCAGGGTTCTTGTTCCTTCCTCCAGGTTACAGCCAAAGACCTCCTCAGGGAAGGTGGTTTTCTCTGAGTATCCTGTCCTGGTCTTGTCACCAGTACCTCCTGGCTGGCTCCTATGAGAGTCAGGAGGTAGTCAGCCTCTGAGGAGTAACAGTGCTCTGTGACTCACCTTGCACCCCCGTCCACAGTGGCTCCATGTGTGCCAACAGCTCAGTGTCACAGAACAGACTCTGGAGGCTCCCAGTGAAAGCCTCTGCTTTCCTCTTCCTGGTTTGTCTTTTTTTTTTTTAAAGATTTTATTTATTTATTTGTCAGAGAGAGAGCGAGAGCGAGCACAGGCAGATAGAGTGGAAGGCAGAGTCAGAGGGAGAAGCAGGCTCCCTGCAGAGCAAGGAGCCCGATGTGGGACTCGATCCCAGGACGCTGGGATCATGACCTGAGCCGAAGGCAGCTGCTTAACCAACTGAGCCACCCAGGCATCCCCTGGTTTGTCTTTTTAGAGTAGCAGCCACACAGCCCTCTTAGGCTACCTCAGTTTAAATTATTCTTGAAGATGACCGTAGGATGTGCCTGGGTCCCCAGAAGGATTCCACATACACACACATGAGGTATTTCACATCAGAACATCTCAGGTGTACCTCCCAAGTTTCATGGAAATCTGACTAGCTCCTTGAGGGAGAGGCCAAAGCAGAAGAACTTCACATAGATTTTGTAAGTTGTGAGTGGGCTGTGTGAGCTGGGAGAGTGGAGCATTGTTGTTGTGGGCTGGGCCATCAAGGGCAGGTGGAGTACGACTGTGGAAAAGCCAGGTAGATAGTATGAGGGCATAAGATGGAACAGTCTCTCTTTGTAGGCCTCTTCTACTTCTTGGGCTCAATTGTAAACTTCAGCCAAGATCCAGATGTGCACTTGAAATATATTCAGGCTGCCTGTAAGACGGGGCAGATCAAGGAGGTGGAGAGGATATGCCGGGAGAGTAATTGCTACAACCCAGAGCGGGTGAAGAACTTCCTGAAGGTAAGTGTGACCAGGTTATCACCTCCTTCCTTGAGCAAACCATCAGGCAGAGTTAGAAATCTGGCTTTTTCCTCCATCAGTGTCCCCTGGGTCCTTAGTGCAGAGCTCTACCTTGTGGCCTAAAGTTCTTGGAGGAGGCCACTGCTCATTTTATAAGCCTTGAGGCTGGATTCTTAATTATCTGATGTGTGAGTGGAGGGAGTTAGTTTATTTCTGCATTATGTTTCAGCAACATCCCAACTGTTCCTCTGTTAATTAGTCTGGGAAAGTCTATGGAGCAAATAAGCTACTCAGTGCTAGGGGCGAAAAAGCAAGTGTCTTTCTTCCTCATGCACAGACAGGGGTGGATGTGGAGCTAAGTGGGGTAGCCTTTCCAACCATCTTTCAAGGGCCAGGCTGTGGCTGCTTTGCCATCTTCAGCATACCACCTTGAATGTTGCCTTCCTGGTCAACTGGAAGAAGGAAAGAGAGGAGGAGCCAGCTCCGGTGGTTTTTGTGGGTGAAGTTGCAGGTCTCATGTGGCATTTTGATTCTCATTCCATTAGAGGAGACTAGGTCACGTGGCCACACCCAGAACTACAAGGGTGCAAGGACACCTGAGAAGTGTTGTGTAGGTATGTCCAAATGAGGGATGGGGAAGACATTATTGTGGTGGACTGCAGAGTTGGGGGAAGCCCCCTGCACTGATGGCTGATGTTCCATGAAGTATGGTTGCATGTCCGGAAAGGCAACCCTTATTGGCAGGTGTTCTTGAAAGTAGTCTATCTCTTTGCTGCTGGGTCTCGGTCAGATTTATACATAATGATCTGCTTGTCTTAACCCAGGAGATACTTGCTTTTAGACCAATTTGCAGTGTTATTGCCAGATTTAGCGGAGTTCTTTTCTTCTTTAACCAAATAGTATTATTATCTTTCCCAAGGCAAACACTATATCCCCAAAAGCAAATGCCTTAAACAACAGCATATCTAGAACAGTTTCATCCTGAGTCTCCTTGGAGCCACTCTGCTACAGAAGCAGAGCCATCTCTGTGTTGATTCATCGTCCCTGTGGTCTGGCTCTTTGGGGTCTTCACTGCCTGCATTATTTCTGTGCTTTCCCAATACACAGGAGGCCAAGCTCACAGACCAGCTTCCCCTCATCATCGTGTGTGATCGGTTTGACTTTGTCCATGACCTGGTCCTATACTTGTACCGCAACAACCTGCAAAAGTACATTGAGATCTACGTTCAGAAGGTACTACTGGGAGCATCACTGGGACCATCACTCCCAGGTGACACCCAGCTGCTTTTGTGCCTTGCTTGGTGGTAATAGCTTACACCTGAGAGATTACCTCTGATCCTGAATGTATCTGAGACTGGTGGTATCATAGCTTGGGCTGCCATAGCGGAATACCACAGGCTGCATGACTTAAGCAGTTGACATTTTCTAGAGGCTGAAAGTTCAAGATCAAGGCACTGACCCCACCACCTTGGGTTGGTTCTTTCTGAGGCCACTCTCCTTAGCTTACAGATGGCACCTTCTCACTGTGCCTTTATATGGCTTTATCTCTGATTAGGGCCCCATCCTTATGCCCTCAAGGAACCATAATTATGTCCTTCAAGGCCCATCTTCAAATACAGTCACATTAGGGGTTGGAGCTTCAAATATGCATTCTGTCCACCACAGGAGCCCTTTCAGACAGCCATACTGTCCAGGCCTTGGGGGACTTGTAGCAGTGACCTGTGCCTGCAGCACTGAAGTCACCACCTTGACCATTCTAGGTCAACCCTAGCCGGATCCCTGCTGTGGTTGGAGGGCTGCTTGATGTGGATTGTTCTGAGGAAGTAATTAAAAACTTAATCATGGTGGTGAGAGGACAATTCTCTACTGATGAGCTGGTGGCTGAAGTAGAAAAAAGAAACAGGTAAGGGATCCTAGCTTGGTATCTTCTCTTGCCCCTGGGTTCTAGTGTTTGTTGTTAGGTCTATGACTAATTCTCCAAAGTCCCTTTTCAGTCAGCCTCTAGGCCCCAGGACCACCTGTCTCTGTGGCTGGTCTTTAATGCAACAGATCTTAGATCTAATAGTGAGTTGTTTGCTATTGGTAGTACAGATCTTTGAGAAAAACTTAGCAATTGAAATCAATTTGGAACTCAAGTCTGTTTTGGTCTCTAAAACAACCTGAGGTTAACGGAGTGAGATTTTTGTTTCTAGAAGCAAGCTTCAAAGTTCAGGGTCTGCCCTGGAGGTTTTGGTTGTTAGTTTTGAGACTTTTACGGTGCTCTTCCTTCTTTCAAAGGCTAAAGCTGCTGCTTCCCTGGCTGGAGTCCCGGAGTCACGAAGGCTGTGAAGAGCCTGCCACTCACAATGCACTTGCCAAGATCTACATCGACAGCAACAATAGTCCCGAGCGCTTCCTGAGAGAGAACACTTACTATGACAGCCGTGTGGTGGGCCGCTACTGTGAGAAGCGGGACCCACATCTGGCCTGTGTTGCCTATGAGCGGGGGCAGTGTGACCTTGAGCTCATCAAGGTGGGCAGCAAATATACTACGCTGCCAGCTATTGCTCTGGCTTCCTGGGGCAGGGCTTCCTCAGTGGGGGCCGAGGAGGGCTTCTTCTGAGCCCCACAATTGCAGATCATGTGGTTACATTATCACCAACTTGGTTTCCTCTTGATTCAGACTCTTTGTTTCCTATCTGCTTATGCCCTGTTGGTATATATTGTACCTGTAAATCTGGCTGGCCCAAGTCTGACCTTTCAGCCTTCTGCCTCCAGTCTTCAGTGTTACTTTGGGTCCTGAGAGCAAAATTGAACTCCTTGGCCTTACTCAGGAGGTTTTCTGTGAACCACAACCCTGCCTCACCAGCCTGACTGCCTCCCCTCTTGCCTCTCTACCCTGGATACTTATGTCCTGTGTGTGCTTGCACTTTTTCCTCTTTTTTTTTTTTTTTAAGATTATTTATTTATTTATTTGACAGACAGAGATCACAAGTAGGCAGAGAGGCAGGCAAAGAGAGAGGGGGGGAAGCAGGCTCTCCGCTGAGCAGAGAGCCAGATGTGGGGCTGGATCCCAGGACCCCGGGATCATGACCTGAGCTGAAGGCAGAGACTTTAACCCACTGAGCCCCCCAGGTGCCCCACACTTCCTGCTTTTCTGAGGGCAGCTTCTTTTTTTTTTTTTTTTTTAAGATTTTATTTATTTGTTAGAGCAAGAGAGAGAGTGTGCAAATGCACAAGCAGGCAAGAGTGGCAAGCAGAGGCAGAGAGAGAAGCAGGCTCCCTGCCGAGCAAGGATCCCAATGCAGGACTCGATCCCAGGACCCTGGGATCATGACTTGAGCTGAAGGCAGCAGCTTAACCGACTGAGCCACCCAGGTGTCTCCTGAGGGCAGCTTCTTACACGTGCCCTATGCCAGCTGTTGCCGACCACTGTTGCTGAAGGCCCCTTCTTGGGACATCCACCCTCGGTCTGCTTACTGCTGCCCTGGCTTGGATCTACATGTTTTATTACTTACGTATCAAATAGTTTGAAACTTAATCTTGTGACTTAAAACTTCAGAAATCTCATGTGGGTTCACCTGATGTTTGACTATAGGCAATTGGTCTGTTTGCCCTGGGTGCCTCAGAATGTTTGACAATATGGTAAAAACTCAGCAGCCAGGGAAGAATCTCTTAGGGTATCAAACATACAGAGCCAAAGCTCAAGAGCCGGGCACCAGTTTCTCATCCTACTTTAGCTTTGTACACTGACCATGCATGTGACAGGCCGGGTCTACATAACACCTTGCCTTGCAGTCTCTAGGGAACCAGTTTTTGTGAAGTTGGGACTTAAGTTAGTTTCATACCATAAGCCACCTTTTGGCTGAACTTGCTACTTTTTTATCAAAACTCAGTTCAGTGACCGATTAGGGATCTTTGCACCCATCTGTCCTACCGGGTGATGTATGATTGACATTCCCTTTTTTTTTTTTTTTTTAAAGATTTTATTTATTTATTTGACAGAGAGAGATCACAGTACGAGAGAGGAAGGGAAGAGATCACAGAGAGAGGAAGGGAAGCAGGCCCCCTGCTGAGCAGAGAGCCCGATGTGGGACTCGATCCCGG